>NW_021319357.1:85679-97851 GCF_001605985.2 Dendrobium catenatum | reverse complement strand
TGTAACCAACCAAGCTTTTTCCAATCCGATGGATTAAATTAAAAAAAGAAAATAATTAAAACTGAAAAAATACTTGGCCCCTCTCCCTAAAAAGACACTGAACAGACCCTGAGTCACCTCCTTTCTCTTTTTATTCTCTCTAACATGACATCCTCCCAGTTGCAAGTTTGATCACAACCTCTTCATATGGCCCAAGTTGCTACCCTCACTGCCTCACACAAATCTCTTGCACTTGTCTCCTCCTTATTTCTCACAAGCATCTAACCCTTGCATGCCCGTCTTAATCTCCCACCTCTCAAATACGACGAACTTCTCTTCGCATACATCTCACATTCACACACCTGACCCCAAGCTTGATGCAAGAAAATATCCAACTACCGGTCCAATAACCCCTTCATTGCTAACCCTCTTCAACCCTCCTTGCATGAAATCACTTCTACAAGCCATTCTTCCCCAACCACCAACACCTTCCCAATAAAAATCAAAACTGAAAGTACTCATTGGCAACCCAACACCTCCACAACCCCACATAGCCACCTCTATATCTCTTGCACCTCTTCTCCACTCAACAAACCCAATCATCATCAAACACGAATAAAGATCGCCTTCCTCAATGGTGATAGTAGCCAATTAACTACAATCTCTTTCTACTCACCTCTTTCCCCTTCTTCCTCTCTCCCTAAACCTTTGCCTCTCTTTCTCTATCCATCTTTTAATCTCTCTTCCTCAGTCGAATCTCTCTCTATGTTCTTCCTACCACTCTCTCTCGTCATTTCTCTCACTCTTCCGCTTTCCATTCTAAGAAAATGAAGAAAAGTTGCTTTAAAAAAAGTGCAAAGCACAAAAAGAAGAAAGCAAAAAAAGAAAGAGAATTTAAAAAAATGTTTATGTATTTGGACTCATCTCATCTCATCCAAAACATCATTGACACTGCCTTGCACAAGCAAAGGTATATAAAGGCAAGAAGCACATTGCCGCTCCAGAAAAATGAATATACTCATGCCCATCATCTCGACTCAGCGAGGATGGGGTACATAATAGAACTATTCAATTCTTAAAATTAAGGCTCTCATTAGCCACTTTAATTAAGAAAATATATTTTTTCATATCTCACGGATGAAGTACAAAATAGAACTTTCTACCAATCAATACCCTCAAGTGCTATTGCACATTTATAACATGGTCAATCATCATGCATGTAGATATCTCTCACACTTAAGGGCATATAACATTTATGCATATCATGTTCCTTAAGATAGAACCCTTGAGGACAAATTTTTAAAATTAAAGCTCTCAATAGTATAATGGGATGATGGGAGGACACTCCCCTCTAACTAATTTGCTATGTTGGGGTTGATGATCCTTAGGCAGGCCTTCATTGTTGTAGCTCACGAGGTACAAGTTCACTTGTATGACCTACTAGCTATCTGTTGAAATATCAACTCTTTAATTCACCAAATTTTTGTAAGTCAAGCAAGATTCTCAAATTTGCAAGCTTCAACAAATCAACCTAAAAATTTTTAAATTCCTCATTGCTTAAAAAGTTTAAAAATCGAGTGAGCATATATATCAGACTCACATGTCCAAACATTACCGAGTTATTAACATCTCTCCTTACTGACCAAGCAATAAAATGATCATAGAAAGAGGATGCCCAAATAGTAAGTTCATGGCAAGAGTTGTAAGGATCTAAGCTTCTCCAATTTGATAAGCTCAAATAGCCCAGATCAAGGAGAGATTTTTAATTGATCCACAAATCAGGGCAAGATCAAAGAAATTATCATTTTTTAAGAAAGCATCAAGCCAAATTAGGCATCGTTGCTAAAGGCATGATGAATTAAATCATCAGTTTCACTTCCTTCAACAAGCCTACAAGCACCAAGCAATGATAAATATCCATATTTAGTTTGTATCATCATTTGTGGCATGGATATAATGGTCATTGTTTGTATTGCATAGGATACTTTGAACACCATAAAAAGGAATATATTCTTTATAAAGGTTCTTTAAAGGTAGTTTCAAAATGCCTGATGAGTATTGAATGAAATGAACTCGTTAGATTTCCAGCATTATCCTCCTCCCTCTCCCACTCTAACCCAACCATTATCTTGCCCTACATTATTCTCCCCCTCTCCCCTCTCATTCCTTTTTTAAGGTATCCAAAGCATTACATAGGATACTTTGGGCACCATAAAAAATGAATATATTCTTCATAAAGGTTCCTTAAAGGTAGTTTCAAAATGTCTAAGGAGTATTGAATGAAATGAACTCATGAGATTTCCTGCAGTATCCTCCTCCCACTCTAGCCCAACCATTTTCTTGCCCCACATTATTCTCCTCCCTCTCATCCCTCCCTTTACTCGGATCCTGCTCTTTTGCATCCCTTGATCTCTCAATCTCTCGCTTTTATCTCTCATACTCAACTTCTCCATCTCCTAACCTTTCCTCCCTCTCAACCGCCCAGTCTTATCGTCGATCAATTGGCACCCCATCTCTACATTCCCTCTCTCGACGACAACAACAACAAAAACAAGGAAGAAAGGATCTAATTGCAGCACGAGCTGTGAATTTTTGTTTTCCCACAGCCCGAAAAAAGTTTCATTTGTGTTCTAATCAATTTAAAGCAAGCTTCAATACAGTTAAGAAATAATGAGTTCTCTCTCTATAGGAATTAAGATGATGTAAAACATATGCATGGAAACAATAACTGCTTGGAGATTTTAATATCAGATTATTAAAACTTTGCTAATTATAAATTTAGTGCTTACCCAAGTTAGGTTCTCAGAGTTATCAATTAGAGACTAAGCAGGGCTTGTAGTTACAATTAGATTAACGGGACAATGAGAGTAATTTTATGGCAAGAAACAATAATCCACGGTTAACAAATAGAACTTTTCACCTTGGGTCCCTCACTCACGCTCTTGACGGTGGGGCTTTAATGGAGGAAGATTGAGAGCAAACCGAGCAATGCCACTAGGAGACGACTGGTGCCCAAGATATAGTCCGTTGGAGAGGTAGCCGGCGGCGGGGAGTCCACGGGATGACTAGTGAGTATCCAACGTCCAGGAGGAATATGCTCCTCGATGGAAGGTACTAGCACAAACTGGATGCAACAAAGAGAAGGAGATTCGAGGATGTTGGTTCGTCCTTCATCATCCAATAAGAAACCATGTTCGACTTCCGGATTGGCCATGCACCAATGACGAGGTTGGGAGGAAAGATTGTCTTCTTCTCTTGGCTTTAAGTGTCATGAGAGAACTAGGGTTTCTCAAGAAGGTAGGGGCACCAGAGAGGGGACGGTTAGGGTTGGAGAGAGGGGGCCAGCGGTTTGACTAGAGGGGGAGAGGGTTGGGGATGGCTAGAAGAGGTGGGGTTTAATTCAAAACTGAAATTGATTTCAGATTTTGATTAGTTTTGGAGGGAATTAATTAATGCATTGATGGGAGGTTAATTGGGGGGGAGCCAAACATGAGGCCGGCGGTTTGATAAGGGGGAGAAGAACCCAAATTAGGGAGTCATTATGATGATTGGAATCGTCATAAAGATGTGGGAGGTGGAAGGGGGCCGGTGGTCAAGGGGAAACATGGAGGTTTGGCGTTGGGTTGAGGTGGCCACTAGCTTAGGCCGGCGGGTGGGGCTCCTTGGTTGGCCAGCGGCTGCAGGTATGGGCTCAGGAGGACGGCGGTGGGGTGGTGCGGCCGGACGGGAATGGAAAGGGATGGGATCTAGGGGTTAACAGCAAGGGAGGGAGCGGGTGGTTGGTCGGCCAAGTGGTGGGGTGGTGGTTAAAATCCGGCAGCTATGGGAGAAGGAAGAAGAAGAAAATTTGATAGAAACAAGAGCTTCACCAAGGGGCTGTTGGGTATTGCTTTGAGCCTCTCCTAGGCTAATCCTCACTCGAGAACTCACAAAGAGATCCAAAACCAAAGTTGAAATTTCATATCAATATTCATCCTCTAGTACAATACATGAGGCCTCCTATAAATAGGCCAAAATGAAACAAAAACTAAAAGACATAAATGCCCTCGGGGCTACAATATCAAATGACCACCCATAAGGGTAAAACAGTAAAAACTGAAAAAAAATAAAATAAACTACTACATAAAATGACTCAAAATATAAACTCCTGATCGTGGCCGTCGATCTCCGGCGTCTCCGATGGTACACATGTCGAAATCCCTGACGATGTCCTCATCATACGAATAAACCCTGTGCAACTAAAATTAGGAGAAAAATGAGGAAAACAAAAAGAACAACTTTACCCTAAAATCCCTTCAGGGTCAAATGGTGCTTGGCACCATGAAGGCAGGTTATCTGAGAAGCCACCACCATCAGTATTCTGACAAACCTAGCAGTGAGGACAACACACTAAAATCAGAAATTACGTAGGCAATAACTGAACCCTAAGATGTCAATGAATAGACCTTTAGATTTCTGTAGGCTGATTTCTTGTACAGGTGTTCAATGCCAAGGACATAACGATCAATCATTCCAGCAGAGTTGCATGCCGGGCCAAGGTCACCTCTAACCCCACAAGTAACCTAAAACCAATAAGTTAATAGACATCATCAAATAAGCATAAGTATGTAACTAGCAAACAACCTGTGTAATGTATAAGTAAAATTTTTAATTTAATGAATAAATTGTGCATGACAGACCAAATTAAAACCATCTTGAAAAGCCTTGGCCATAAAAAAATATAACTTCATAAATATCTTGGATTCAACGCAGAAATCAATCATCAAAAGTATAAAAGAAAGCAAGCATATGAAAAAAGACCTAAAAAGGTTGAACTAAGCAAAAAGCATCCAAAAAATATAGGTGGTGCTGTCCACTAGAGACCATTCAGCAAAATTAGCATAAATAGGGCCAATTTTTCATAGGAAAAGCAATAGGACTTCTTGCCTACAAATGAGCTAAACCAAACCATTTTCAAGACTTTTAAGACCAATAGATATTTTGGCCGAATTTTGTATCTTTAAAATTTATATGACATATATATATATATATGCGCGCACCTGCGCGTTTATTTTTTCAGTATGTAGAGTGAATTATATTTTATCTTTCAAGATAGTACAACCCCTCTACCCATAAAGTGTTCAAAGGATAAATGTTATGTATTTGTTTGCCTTCCATTGAACCCATGAGAAATATCTATTTTTCAACCCATAAAATTACATGCTCTCTTTCTCCAAATGGTGTGTCTTTTTAGGCCTGCATTATCCAATCATTCTCCTGCAATTATCTCTTGTATCCATACTTCATTAACTAGTACCAAAAATAATCCATCTTTCAACATATAACTTCACATCGGTTAATATTTGAGCATATCCCATCCTTCATCATTCCACCACACATCATTTTGTATAAGAACAAAGTGAGCGAAATTCTTCGCTTCTTTGATTTTTCCAACAAATTCACATTCTTGATCTTTTTCCTATCCAAAATTAATTCTCCCAGTCCCTTTATTCCCAAAACAATTGTACACAATTATGTTTACAAAAAGAAGGAGAAATAAACTTAAAAAATGAAAATAATGGAAAAATAAGATAATTAAATAAATAAGAGAAAAATATGAAACCTAATACCATAGAAACCCTCCTTCATGATTTGTCTTATTTCTCTCTCTCTCTCTCTGCTTTGCCGAAAGGGAGTCCACATCAATGCCCCTAGGAGAGACATTGATGTAGCATAAAGAACAAAAATCAAGCAAAGGCATGGTTATGAAAATCAAATTTAAAATCATTAATTACATGAATAAGGTCAACATCAAACTTGGAAACACAATGGAGGGTTGGATTTGTAAGCTCAATTTCCATGGTCGGTCGCCACCTTCACAAATCAGCATTATGACTAATCCCAAGCAAGACTAGCTCTAATCAAAATGCACAAGAATTTGGTTAGCCCCACTAATCAAGAAAGTAAACAAGTTCACATTCAAAGGATCACTCCACCATGCATCCATAGCTTGGACATTCACTCTTTATATAATGAAACAACATGTGATAAATTAGAACCATTCAACATCAAAAATAATCTTCAAATTAATTGGAATAATTACATTTTGTCATTTTATTTAAATTTAACGTCAATCCTTTTCCTAAATAATAATAGCAATGTCTCCACACCTTAGGAATCCATATAATGTATTGTAATTGGCCCAAAAAAATTTTATGATAGGTTATTAGTGAGCACGACTGATGTTAGCTTTAGTTTTCCCCTATATAAGCAAGCCCATATAAGAGAGATTCACAAATAGTTAAAATAACATTATGCGTGCTTGCGTTCAAGTGCTTGAAAGTTGATTTGGTGATCTTCTCCTTGGAGTTTTTTACTCTGCTGGAATTCTTTTGTGATTTCAGAACCCCATATGGTTTCTTATCATTCTTTGGTAAGGCCATAATTATCAAACTTTTTGCCAACATATAAAAAATCTCCCTACACCTTGTATAGCTCTCGAGCAAACCAAAATTTTAAGCTTTTCACAGACTACAATCATCCTCCCTCTCCAAAATACTCCAATTAACATCATAATACCATCCCTCCATCCAAAAATAAAAGGAAATCCTATCATTTTTATCTTTCATTTTGGTATTAAAGCCATACCTTGGAGAAATTTTGAGTGCATCAAGACAGGAAACATTGGGCTTCAACTTATGGAGAGTTCCCATTAACGATAACGTTGGTAAGGATTTACTTGATTTCTATTTTCATTATTTGATTGATTAAAAGCTTAAGACCTACAATTTTTTCTTTTTTATAATCATAATTTTGTGGATCATCATGATGCAACAAGGTGCATTACAATATACCACTTGCAACTTGGCATGACTATGACAACATCAACAAAGACAATAATTAACTAAATGAATTCTTAGCACAAGACATTCCTATGCTAATACCCACAAAAGCCTAACATCAACACTTAAAGACCTTAAAAATTCATCCTCCTACAAAATCTTGCTACGTTATCTCCTCCACCAACAACAGAAATCACTCCTTAGCTCACTTCAAAATAATAAAAAACACCTCCTAAATCCACAAATGATAATCAGAGTTTTTCTGAAGCTCTACAATAGTAGCAAATCATAGCAAATCTATTCAAGTTAACCTCCTTGTAGGACAGGTCCAGCCAAAGTTGGACAAGCCGTTCTTCTAAACCTTGTTTGATTATTGTTCATTCAAGCAAGATAGTTCTTGAGCAGACAACAAAACTCTGAGGAGCAAAGAAAGTTCTTGAAGGCGTGGTACAGATGATGCAGAGCAAATATCAAACAAACATCAAGCAACAACATGATAAAGATCAAATACACAAGGTTCAACTACATGAGGAATGTCAAGATCAAGCTTAAGGGCCTAATGGAGGGTTGCATCTCCAGCCACCACCATCAAAAATAAACATTATGATGATCAATATTAAGCAACTTAAGCTCCAATCAAGATGAAAAAGTCTTTAGCCAGCCCCTCCTATCAAGGATTTGAACATGCACTTATTCAAAGGATCACTCCACTTGAATTTAAAGGCTTAAACTCCCCCTACCTTCATGATGAAGTAATGTGTAATGATTTGGTAAGACACTTCTTTCAAAAAAAGCCTTGGCCAAAATTTACATAAATATAATGTATTATTCGCTTTAATATTTGTTTCACTCTCTTTCGTTAATTATAATAGACATTTAACGCCTTGTCTTGCCATGTCTTACGAATCTATGTGATTTGCTATAATTGGTTCAAAGCCTTCCATAAAAGCTATGGGAGTTTACCCTTGAAACTAGCCTAGATTTTTCTCTATATAAGTAAATGTCATGTAAAAGGAATTCATCACATGTTAAAATGAAATAATATGTATTTCTGTTCAAATGTTTGAAGGATGGTTTAGTGACCTTCTTGAATTTGCTCGGTATTATTCTTCTCCCTTGGAATACTTAAATGTAGGGGTGTCAATCGGGTCAACGGGTCGGGTTCGGCTCGAACCCAAGTTGACACGATTCTAAACAAGTCAACCCGAACCCGACCCATTTTTGCAAACGGGTCGGCTTTTTCAACCCGGACCCGACCCGCGCGGGTTGCTAGGTTGACACGACCCTACTCGCATTTTTGAAAATAAATTGAAAAACACGCGGGTTGTCAGGCTACTTCCAGTTCCGGTCGCTTCCTTCGGCGGCGCAGCGCCAGCAGCAGGCAGCAGCAGCAGCACGCGAAGAGGCGCAGCGGCAGCACGCGCAGCGACGCAGCGACCCGAACCCGCAGCAACCCGAGCAGGCGAACACGCAACGATGTGCCGACGCAGCGTGCGAAGCAACGCAACAATGCAGCACGCGAAGTGACGCTGACGCAACATGCGAAACGACTACGACTCGATACTTCGGGCAACGCGGGCAGCCAGGCAAACGGGCACTCGATGCTTCAAGCAGGGCGGGCAACAGACGCAGGAGAGGGTTTCCAGGTCATTTTCGCATTGACGGGTCAACCTGAACCCGACCCGATTTTTTAAACGGGTCAATTTGTTGAACCCGAACACGAACCGTTTCATAAACGGGTCGACCCGAACCCGGATTTTTTCAGGTCGGGTCAAGGTCGAGTTTCGGGTCGGATCAAAAATTGACACCCTTACTTAAGTGAGAATTACAAACCCCTTTACTTGCTTACTTTTTTTTTAAGAGACTAATCAACCATAGTTATCTCCCCTCTTTATCAACATCATACCCATCTCCCTTCAACTTTTAGCTCTCGGCCAAAACACTATCTCAAGCTTTTGGTTTACGGCAATCTAATTTTATTTAAAAAAAAAAGTAATCAATGTTTTCTTATTTGTGGTCAAATCACTATCTCAAGCCTTTGGTTTTCACAATCTAATTTTAGTTTAAAAAAAAAAGTAATCAACGTTTTCTTATTTGAGAGAATTCCCTCAATGAAAACTTTTTATTTTGAGGCTACCTTCTGATGCTTTTCTTTATTTAAGAGGTTTCCTTCCATGAAGTCTTGTTTTTGGATGATCTCTTTTGACAGTTTTCCATGTTTATTTCTTTCTTTTTCTTTTAAAGTCCACTCGATAAATAGTGGATGCATGCAAACATTTTAAAAATGCTTATGAATATGAATAAAACAAGCTTTGCAAGCAAACCACACTTCTCCTGGCATGGCCACAAGCCTCCCTTTCTCTCCTCTCCCCTCCCTTATATCTCTCTTGGCTAAGTTTTATCTTATCTCCCACCCCTCAGTAGCTCAATCCTAGACTAACTCCTCTTCTCACTCAATCCAAGTTCATTAAGAATCAAATATTTCTACAACTGCATCATTAGGCTAATTTGTGGTTTATATGGCCACGAGAGCATAGATAACCCCTCATCTACTCTCACACTAGCACTTGCTCAGATTAATTAAAAATCGCCTCTACTTGATAAGCACAATATTACTACTAGAAACAGCTCTAAGGCTCTTTGTGTTGTGACAGGTTCAACACTAGATTCTTGCCATCAGACTTCATGAACAATAATATTATAGAAAATACCAACATGAATGGTGCTTTGCACAATTACCTTTCTGTTGGAGCAATGTTATCTTATTTTAGATGCATTGTTTTCGTACAACTATTGCATGACTATCTTCCTGTGGTCTGCTTTGCATCTTAGACTTTACTGGAAGAAGAAAAGTCAACTCTTTGGCAAAACCTTGACATATGCTTTTGTCTCCTATTAATTTTAAAATCAGAATCAATAAACCAACTCCATGTGGCAACAAAATAGTTCCAGAGAAGTTCTTTTAAAGAATTTTTAGACCACTGCAGACGCATACCCACACAAATATGCAATGTCTGCATTAAACACCAATCTTTCTGTAATTTCAAGTTACAAAGCTTATGGGCAACTCTTAATTCTTTAGTTGATCAGCTATCTCTTCATGATGGAAATGCTTTCCATTGTCTACCCTACATTTACCGCTCAACTTAATTCTCCTACATCATCTCGATATGGAACTATCCAATTATAATAATTTAAATAAGAGTATGTTTAAAACACCTTTTAGAAGTATTTCAAGGACATTTTGAAAGCTAAATATTCCAACCAGAATTTAATCAAAATTACAATAGTAACGACAACATGGGCAAGAATTCCATCTCAGTCAAAGAGATATGCGACATTTATTCATGGAACAAATGGAATCTCATCCTCAAAATTTCTGAAGTTGATACAAAATGCTGGACCTATTTTATGAAATGTTTTGTTTTGGATAGCATCAAAAAAAAATTAAATATCTTTCCTTTTTCTGTTTTCTGTTTATTCTCCTAGAATGTATATATATGTAATGATTTCAAAGAATAGAATAGAATAAAATTTGAATTTCCCTCTAAACAATTTCTTCAATATGAACCAACCAAAAGGGACAGTGATTTGTGTTCTGAAACGTGAATCTAGAGCATGATTTCAGCATCTAACCAACTGTTTTCAAACACATGAGTTTCACTACATAAACAGCCGATTCCAATATGTTTGCACAAGAAGAGATCCAAAGGTCGCCTTGGCATTTACTAACAGCTCCTCCCAGTTGAATGGATTATTTCATACTTTTTAAACTTAACTGAATAAAAAGATTTCAATATATTGTCTTATTTCTTAGTAGTCAAGATCATGCGATCACACCAAAGTTAGATACTACAAAATGATTGGGGATCACGCAAACACACAAACAATTAGCAACCCTTAGTAATACAACTAAAAATCTTAGTTAGTGATTGCAAGTTTTTTCCCGTCCATATTAGTACAAAAAATTAACCAGCACTCTCTATTATTCAAGGTGTGCTTGACTAAACATTTTCCCAGCAGTAAATCTTGCTTCACAACTTTTCATGCAGCTACAGCACTATATATCTTAGATGAAAAAAAAAAATTAGAAATGTGAGAACCTTGCCTAACATTCATTTTTGATCAAGAGAACATTACATTCCTAGTTAAATCAAAGCAATACAAAAGAAAGAGAACTAAGATTAACAATCAAAGAGATAAGACGATGAATAGAAAAGTAAATCTAACAAGTTAAAAGGGCTCAGGAACCGCTTTGAGGAAGCAGCAAAAATCAGCTTCAGTGAAATTGCCCTCCAAGATCGCAAAAAATCTATGTTGTATCTGATAAGAACCTAGAGAAGTGACTCATAATGGAAGGCTAACCAATTGGTTGTAATGAAAAGAGGGGGTTTCATCATAACACATTTTCAAAAAAAGAAGAAAACAGAATACCAAATTCCAAAATTCCATGCTGTAACAGCAAGTGCTCAATACGATTCTAATCCATATTAACATTTTCCCGTTTTTTCAGTCATCCACGGGCTTCCCCCAGGTGCAGGTCATATCAAGCCAATCTTTCCACAAATTAGAAATAATCTCATTGACCAAACCAATCTTCCAAAACCACAAAAAGGATTGATCTCAAATCTGAACAAACAAACAGCAACCTCCAAAGGAAAACCAGGATATCACCATCCAGTAAACAACACCGAAGGGCCAAAACTGTATTCCAAACACAGCAGTAACCAAAAAACCAATAATAGTTGTCAAAATCACAAACTAAATCAGGTAGCAACTAAACAGAGAGCACCAAGGTGCAGGCAAGTTCAAATGATCTCATCAAGATAGTGTTGACGTACTTTTTCGCTCGATCGATTCGATCGAAGGTCGTCAAGACGAAATTGACTCAAATCAAACCTCGATTTAATTAAATTAAATCAAATTAATTTGATTTAAATCAAATCAATCCAATTCAAACCCCGTCGAGCGTCGTCGAGCCAAATTCGACGCAATTCGGCGCCGATTTAAGTTCAATTTCACGAAATTAGCTTGATCGGACTCAATCGGACCCAAACCGACTCAAATCGGTTCGGGTCGAGTCCATTCCGGACTCAATTTCAGCCCTAATTTCTCAATTTGGGCTGAATTTGATTCTCAAATCAAAGTTTGAGATCAAGGGCTCAGATTTCACATAGAATTTTGCCCTAAATCCCTCATTCCCACGTGTATGAGGCGGATTGGCCCATTTGGGCGGTGCTTTGTGCGCCTCTAAGAGAGACGTAAGGGAGAGAGGGGAGCTCATTCGGCTTCCTTGTGTTTTCCGCCCCGACCCAGAGCAAAAAAAAAAGAGAGATCGGGAGAGGGGGAGCATTCGGCTCCCCCATTTGTTC
>NW_021319357.1:62936-81931 GCF_001605985.2 Dendrobium catenatum | reverse complement strand
CTAATCTTCACTTGCGCAACTTAAAGTGAACCACCCTTGGATAAAGATTAAACATCTTCATTCTAAAGCAAAACCACTAGTTTAATCAAAAGTGTTCCCAAATCAAACTTGGAATGTAATTAACCATAGGGGCTTGCCCCTATGGGATGTCTGTACCCCAGAAATAAATAAACCCCGCTCGACCAAACATCGAGTGGGGGAATCTCTGTTAAATAATTGTAAATTTTATGATTGAGTCCATAAGAAGATGATATTTTTACCTTCCGGGGTAATATATCGTATTCTTATGCCGTGCCCGATTATAAAATATGCAATCCGATCGAGGATACAAAAATTCTCCAACAGATAGCAGTATATATTCTCCCAAAACCGAAGGAACCATCTCCATAAGTCTAGATGTAAAGTACTCATATCACAAACAAAAAATAGAAGAGCTAGGAAAGAGCGGAAAGCGGCCATTGGGAGAAAGAGATAAAATTACAAATGCTTATACTCAATAGAAAGTTTGCAAGAACGTGCAAGAATTATGCATGAAAAGCACGAAGTGTAACCAATGAAAGTGCATAACAGACATACTTATCTTACCTTTTTAATAATATAAGTACTATTCTTATAAAAATCTGACAGGTTAGCTTGTTGAACTTCAAATTGCCAATCTGGTACATACAAGCCATATAGCAGACCCAAGTATATTCCGGATAATGAGACCAAAACAATCCTACAAACCAAATGATACTCATAAAAATCACTTCACCTCATCAATGTATTAAAAAATTTAGAATAATTTATTCCCCAAAAGAGGCTAACTTAAATCAAGCAAACATTAGCACTTTCAAACAGACCTAACATAAAGAACAATAATGGAGATTTTAAACAGTTGAATATGGAATTGGACGAACTCTCACAAAGCTAGATGTTCCAAAAGCATTACACCATCACAAATATATCAAAAAAAAATTATCATCCATCTCTAAAGAGAATCATCAATTGATAATTTGATCTGATTAGCCGTGAAATACTATGCAATATTTCCTCTATCATAATTCTAGACTAAAACGAAACCTACAAGCTTAATCTATTATTAGGTTATGGCCCAAAATGATTTCATTATAGGAAGTCCCAAAAATAGCAGCCCCTTTAGCTTGACAGTAATGGCTGAACTGGATTTTAAAAAAGAGAGAATGGATCTATCAAAATTTTAGGGGGAGGGGCAAAACTTCTGATGTAGGCAAAGGGGGGGTCAACTCAAACCCAAAACAAGTTGGATTTGACTTCCCTTGAGCTTACAAGCTCAATCATTTTGAGCTGGAATTTAGCTCATTTATGAGCAGATTTTTAGTTTATTTATTGAACTAAAGGTTAGCTCATTATTAGCTAAGTTTTAGTTCATAGTTATCTTTTATTTAATGTACTTTTTATTATAGTTTTTAATATCTTCATTTAAGTTGTCTCTTGGGTTTCCAAAAGGGCTTTTGGAATCCCAAGAAGTTGTTTGGTTTTCCCATGTGTGGCTCCTTGGCTTCCACCATGGGCTTTAGTTTTTTTTGTGCCTTTGCCCTTCGGATTTCCGGCCGGCTGCTGGTTTTCCGAGCCTGGGTGTTTTCCCGTGGCTGTGGCGCCTTGGTTCCGTGCGGCCTTCTTGTCTCCCGCGGCTACTCCTTCGGTTCCTGGGCTTGTGCGGTTTTCCGTGAATGCATGGGGGGATTTCCATGCTTGTGATGTTTAGCTTCTTGAGAAAATTAATGTTGTGTGTCCTTTTGTATTCCCCTTTCATTCATATATATATGAGGGGCTTGTAATGTTTTAAAGATAGTGAATGATATGTGATTTTTGGAAATGTAAACCTGCGGGTTTCATTGGAAAAGCTTGCGAGCTTTGTCCGTCTTCTTTCTCATCACCTCCGGAAATCTTGCAAGCTCTTTCCAACCGTTAGTCTCGGCTTCTAATCTCTTTCGTCTCTCCGCAAGTGCCACTCCATCTGTATCTTTCGTCTCTAAGTAAAGCAACTTTAGGGTGTCTTTGATTTTCGATTCGAGTTTGCTAGATCGTCGTTTGTAGTCTTTTAATTTCTTCTTTTTTTAGTTTAATTTGAAATGTTAGAGTTTGTTCTTCATCATATTAGTCATCATCTTTGTTTTGTGATTTAGTGGATTGTTGTCGGTTCAAGGTCACACAAATCTTCGTGTGGGCGAGGGGTATAGGCTCCCTATATTTCTTGCCCACACCAATTATGAGTTCTCAAAAAGGGGAGTCTGATGTAGACAAGGGGGGGTCAAATCAAACCCAAAAAATTTTGATTTTTGACTTCTCCAGCTCATTAATGTCAAGTGGAAGGTTAGCTCATTATGAGCTGGTTTTCAGTTCATTTATGGAGCTAAAAATTAGCTCATTATTTATTTGATCTTGTCTATTCTCCTTCCCCCCTTTGTCTATTTGTTTCCCATGCTGGCTCTTGTTTTCCCATGCCTTAACCCCTTGTTTCCTGTGCTGTTTTCGGGTCCCTAGCTGGGCTGTTTTCCCGAAGCAGCCAGGGGGCTTTTCCCTTGGATTTAATGCCCTGTTTCCTGTGCAATGTTGGGCTGTGGTTTGAAGATTTTTGGGCTGCTGTTTGAAGAGATTTTGGGGCTGTTTTTGGACAGAATTTGGACAGTTTTGGGACTGATTTGGTGGCTGTTTTGGGAGGAATTCCAAGAGACTTTTGTTGATTTCTGTGCAGTTTTCTACTGCAGTTTTTAGGTGTCTTTTGGCCTTCTATCTTCCTATTTTAATTAGCTTTTAATTAAGTTTTAGTGGCTGTTTGTATTCCTTCTTTTGTGCCTATAAATAGGAGTTGTTTGTGGTTGTTTTAGATATGTGATGTGATTGATTTTTGGAAATGTAAACCTGCGGGTTTCGTTGGAAAAGCTTATGAGCTTTGTCCACTCCTCATCCCCTCCGGAAATCTTGCGAGCTCTTTCCAACCTTCATCTTGGCTTCTAATCTCTTTCGTCTTTCCGCAAGTGCCACTCCACCTATATCCCTCTTCTCTAAGTGAAGCAAGTTTAGGGTGTCATTTTGTTTGAGTCATTTGTAAGAGTCAAGGGTTGTAATGTTATGTTGTGTTAAAAGTCAAGTTTGTAAGAGTCTTTATTTATAAAAGTGTTCGTTTATATGAAATGTAAGAGTTTGTTCTGTTATCTCTAAGTTATCTCTTCTTTTTGAGGTATTTTGTGTCTTCTTTTACATCAACTTCTATAATCCACATGACTACAAAAAAATTTAAGGGTAAAATTTCATAGTATACATAACCATATAGTATTTTCTCCCTCCTCTAGTTCCACCACTACTTGACAGCACTGCCCCAAGAAAAAGATAAGCTGAACCATTTTTTTAGAGGGGCTGTCAGAGGTTTCATATATAAAAGCTTATGAGATTGCCACTTTGCATTCATATAATAGCATTAACTATTAAGATAAGAACTATAACACCTTTTGTCATGTATTAAGATATATACTTACCACCTCAAAAACAAATATGCATATCCCATTTCCACTATTAAACAAAAACCAACACACCCTTGAAGAGCACCACACCCCGTGAAGATCTCTCATTAGGCTTTAATGAGCATATGATATGAAAAGAGAGAAATAGAAAGAAATGTGAAAAAACCACCTTTCATGATGAGCATATGACCTGCGTAGAGAAATGAGATACCAACAAAAAAAAAATAAAACAACAAAGCAAGCTTAGCACATTCTTCAATATTAGAATGAATGGTGTGGCAATCAGGCTGTCATGAATCATCTCTCAACAAAATATTGTGCATGCTTGAATAAGGGCGTACAGCTACATGCATGCACTATATATGGACTTCCACCAGTTCCACCACTCAAAAATCCCTGAAAATTTTGCTAGGGCAAAAAACTAATAAACTGGCTAAAAGAAAATGAACATAATTTTCTTTTCAAGTTCTTCTCTGCAAGTACAGAATAGATATAATTGAATTATAAGCTAAAGTAAATGACAGTACGATGCAGACCCAACAGCAATGATGACCAATATTTTTCCTTGCAATGCTAAATCTTGAAAACATATTTAGGCAGGTATTTTGTGGTTCTCAAAGATAATAGTCCAAGTTCAGACTTATTCTTTCAATTCAGGTACCATCAGCATCATCGTGGCCATCATTACCCTACCAAGCTATTTGGATTTGTCATAATGAAAAATCATTCATTCTTGTTGAGTGTTCCATAAGATGTTAAGCCTATTCCTCACATATCTTTTGAACAACTCTCATTCATGGTAACTGTAAAACCCGAAAATTGTCGATGTCACACGCACTTCGATGCGCCACGACGAATTTAGGCAAAATTTCAAAGTCCTCGGAATTCGATGAAATAAATTTTATTAAATTCTACATGAAATTGAGATCGAAACGGTATAAAAAACATATACCAAATTTTGCTCGATTTGAGAATTAAAAACCGCCGAAGAAGTTTAAGTAAAATTAGCCCTTTTATTCCCAAATTGCCCTCATGAGCTCCTAAGGAATTCTTTATTAGTGAGGGTACATGTGTCATTTGGCATTGTAATTGTTTTCTTAAGGCCCAAACTGATGAGGACATCGACAGACGCTACCGACATGTTTATCGCCGGCGAAACCGCAGATCGACGGCCACGATTCAGCGCCTCTACTTTTGATTGAGATGATATGATGTACTTTATTATTGTCTTGTTTGATTTACTGTTTTCCCATTTTACCCCTGTGGGGAGTTATGTTTCTTTGTAGCCCAGAGGGCAATTTAGTCTTTTTTCACTTTTATGAGTCAAGACCTATATATAGTGGTCTCTTGTATCATTTTGAGTTTAATGAATATTTGAATGAAAATCTAGTTTTTGTCTCTTTGCTTCTTCTTCTTCTTGTCTTGCATGAGAGCTTGAAGTTAGAGAGGAGATCGAGAGCCCAAGGTGAGGGCGAAAAGCAACACCCACCAGTCATTGGAAGAGTCCGTGACTCGTGGTTTATCCCGGTATTCCGCTCTTCCTCATTTTCCCCAAAACCCGCCGGCCCAAAGCCATCCCACCCGTCGGCCACCACCCCTCCCTCTTGCCGCCGGCGAGACCTCCTCCTCCCCGACCTCCTTTTCCTCAATCTCTACAACGGCTGATTTTGAAATTCAGGATTTTGAATTTCGAAAACCTTCCAAATTTGGAACATCCAAATTAGGAAAGTGTTGACTCCGCTTTCATGACAAAATTCGAATTCAAACGGATTTTGTATTAATTCTCCTCACACATCATGCTTCCAATTTGGAAACCATCCAATTACTCCCCAAACCAATTTGCCCCCAAAGGCGACTTCTTCCATCCCCGTTTCAATGACGCATGGCGGACCCGGAGTTTGAGTGGGGTCTAGTATTCAACGCCGACGGAAGCATCAACGTCCTACGGTCACCTTGCTTCGACGTAGGGTTTGAAGACGAAACTACCGTGGAGGAGTACTTGGAGAGAGTCGTGCCAATCCTTGCAAGCATCTACGACCGAAAGCTTTCAAAGCACGCTTGGAGCCTCGACGGTCGCCTACGACTTCCATCCCAACCGGCAACTTTTCCTCCGACGAAGTTTTTCGGCGCCCTCTCCCTAGTGGTAACTTCTTTCATCGCTTGGATCTTCTATCTCCGCCAAAAGTCCACTACCTCTTGAGTGATACGGCCCCAAGGTGAAATTCTCGTTGTTAAACGTTGGGTTTTGTTGTTTGTACTTCGCATTTAATTCCCTTGGATTTTTGAATGAACTATTTTGGTTAATCTCAAGTGCATCTCTTTGGCCTAAGCAAAGTTCACGTTTCTAATTCTTAAATCTATCTTGCATGATCCACATAAACTTATAAAAGCAAACTTTAACAATTCTCTATTTAATTTCGATCGTAACTCCTAGTAGTTTCACATCCCAAACACTTAAGGGACCGAATTCATTCAGTCCCTTGTGTTTCTCTCAGCCGAAAGAAGGAGAGCGGGCGGAAGAGAGGGAGAAGGCGTCGATGCTTGCAAAATCCGGTGACCGACCGTGACTTCTATCAGGCTTTTGGAGGGAAGAGGAAAAGAAAGCTTAGGGAAGAAGAGAGGTAAGTTTTAAACCTAAAATCTTGATCTTTCACTTTGATTTTCATGAACTAAATATTTAGGGTTCTTGAAATTTTTGAAGTTTGTTAAGAAAAAGAGTGTAGAAAGTTGAGGGAAGGTTTTTATGTAAAAAACTTATGTGTTTCCCTAATTTTCTTTAGGTTTCAAATTAGTGTTTTGGCTTATTTGATGGGGCTTTCATAGGAAAGTGTTAGGATTGTATGTGTGCATACTCCTAAGTAAGAAAAATGAATTTTTATGAAGAAAAATTTTAGGTACAAAAATTAGGATTTGATAAAAAATTTCTTTTGTTTTAGGAATGGTGTTAGGAAGGATTTAGAAGCATAATTACCTTGAAATCCAAAGTTTCCCTTAAGAAATTTTGGAGTTTCCACATTAAAGCTTTCCAAAATTTCAATTTGTAAGCTTAGAGTTAACCAAATTCATTTCTAAGAGATTTGGGAAGTCTCTAATGAAGAAAAAAAAGGATTTGGAAAGAAAAGAATATTTCCTAATTTTTATATAATTTTAGGAAATTTTTATATAATTTTAATCCGAAAATAATTTATTTAAAATCATGAATTGTGTAGGAATGATGATGTATAAATGCTATGTAATGTTATGACAAATCTTATGTTGTTGTTGTTATTGTTGTACCCTTTTTATCTTTAGGATATGGGTAGGACAATGAGTAAAATGAGCTTAAGGGGAGTAATTAGCTATGACATGTGTTGGGTTAGTGTGATATAGTGGTTTAAATTGATATAAGAGGCTTACGTGGTAACTTTTCCTTAGGTCTTGTAAAGAGAAGGTATTAAGGAGAGATTTGGTGAGAAGACTTTCAAAGGGCAATTGAGGTAGGAACCTCTTACTCTACATATTTATATTCCTTTATGTTTTTATTGTTCCTTTATATTTTTTATTCTTTAGCTGATTTGATGCATAGCAAATGCATATGAAATGTCTCTATTATTTGATAGAAATGTATAAATATTTTTTTTTATGAATCAATGCATATTTGATGTTTAAAATTCTAAGCATTTCATAGAAGTTTCTTTCATGTACTTACTTCATGCTCAAGGCATATGTTGGTTATGACTTACATACCCATGTTTCTATGGAAAGAATATGTAAATGATTGTGCATGTTGAAGGCGGAATACCAAATATGGTGCGAAAGCACAAATATGGCTCTTATGAGTAATACGGAACAATATGGTCCTTTGGGGCAAAAGAGTTAAGGAAATGAATGGCCAAAAGATGTGGTGTACCTGATCAGTACTCCTGGTACTCCGATACGGTTGTATAAGATAACGCATGAGTAAGCATATGGCATACATAAGTTATGACATACATAAGACACATGGCACGCATAAGGCATATGACATATATAAGGCATATAAACTATCATATCACATTTAGCTTATACATAAGAACTAGCATGTGTAGCAAAACAATCAAGACTTTTCACTTCTAGCATACATGTAAATCTTCTTTTATAAAAGGCAAGTGAAGATGTTAGAGTTAATGTTTCCTATTGAGCGTTAGCCCACTCCCTTGTGTTGGAATACTTTTCAGGAGAATCCGCTGCAAAGATTGGTTGACCGCCCTTTTTTCACTTACAGTCGTAGAGGACCGGATAACAGATTCCTCTTATATTTTTCTTAGTTGTAGTTTACACATTTTTTTTGTGGGTGGTTTGGCATGAATGATAATTTTTGTAACCACCTTTATACATGTTAATCCTCTATTGAAGTGATATGAAATGATATGAAATATTTTGTATATTTGAAAAATGTTTAGAAGCGTTTTTAGTTTCATTTTGAAGTGTTATAGATTCATAAGTGCATGTTTTAAGATAATGGAAATGTTCTGAATGTCCGACATCTGTTCCCTCCTCATCTATACGAGCTCACCAGGTCAGATCGTGACAAGAGTGGTATCAGAGCACAAGTTTAGGATATGGATCAGTATACAGCGTCATTAGGATGATTTATGAGTCCTAGAAATTTTAGAATTATATGTTTATACGACGATGATTGAATTGGATTTTTTTATTTAGGGCTATGGATCAGGAGCCCGATGCCACTGATGACAACACTGACGGAAACAATGATCAAGCTGGTAGAGAAGTTTCAGCGGTACCATCTGTGGTATAACCTCCTGGTAGTAGCAGTAGTACTGTCATAGATATTTTTACACAGTTGATAGCTACTGTGACACAGCTCATTCACCATCCCAAGAGCAGCCCCAATCTAGTTACAGGAGAGAAACATCTGTAGATAAGTATCTAAAAATCTTTCAGGCAATGCAACCACCTCTCTTTATTGGAGTAGAAGAGTCAGTGGATGCTGAAAATTGGCTTATGAGGATCGAGAATATTTTAGAAGGTATGCATTGTCCGGCTGATCGAAGGGTGACTTTAGCCACCTTTGCTTTGGATAGGGAAGCTGAGAGATGGTGGAGAGGACAGTTGTTGGAGAAGTTTGGTGGCAAAGCAGCATCTCAGATCTTATGGGATGATTTTGTTAAAGTCTTCAAAGACTGGTTTGTGCCTCTTTCTACGAGGAGGCAGATGCATGAGCGGTTTATTCAGTTAGTACAAGGGGATCAGACAGTTATGCAGTATGAAGCTGAATTTACTATGTTGTCCCGTTATGCATCTAAGATTATCTCAAGTGCTGAAGATAAATGCCATAAATTTTTTTCAGGGCTTCACGATGCTATTCGCCATCCATTGATTCCTTTTGGCCTTGATGATTACGTTGTTTTGGTTGAGAGAGCAAGGAGAATAGAGATTGATTTTCAGGCTACCTAGAAAAGGAGAGATTTTCTACAGAAAAGGAAGGGTTTTGAGAAGACCAGGAGCTTCCAGACACATTCTGGAGGACCTAGTATGAAGAAGGCTAGATCTGATAGTGGTGGGAGTTCATCCAGTGTCAGAACCTATGACAAGTGTGGCAAGCTACATAGCTGTGAATGTTTGTCTGGCTCGAATGTTTGTTTTTGGTGCCATCAGCCATGGCACATGGCTAGGAACTGCCCAAGGGGTCCAAGGGATGGGAGGTCTAGTGCTCCTCCACCCCAGCAAAGTACTAGGAGACATCCGATAGTTGGTAGAACCTAGAGCTCAAGAGTCTTCTGTATCTGCATCAATACCTAGTCATTCCGGCTATGAAACCTGTTGTGTAACCAAGGGTCTATGCTATCACGCGGAAAGAAGCCAAAGAATCTCCTGATGTGATCACAGGTACTATTTATGTTCAATGTCTACCTAGTAGAGTGATTTTTGATACCGGTGCATCACATTCATTCATTAGTCAGGAGTTTGTTAAGAAGCATGCGTTGAATGTTCGCACTATGCCCACTACACTATCAATTTTGCTACCTGATGGGTCTAGTATGATTGCCTCAAGTGTATGTTCATCACTACTTTCTTTATGTGAGAGGGATTTTGAAGTTGAGTTGATTGTAGTACCACTTATAGAATTTGATGTGATTCTATGGATGGATTGGATGTCTAACTAGTTCATATCCATAGACTATAATAAGAAGGTAGTGAAGATTAGGCTTCCTAGAGGAGAGAAGCTTGCCTTTCAAGGCAATCGAGGTGTATCTTCTATGATCATCTCATCTATAAAAGCTTACAGTTTAATTTTGAAGCGGTGCCCAAGCTTTTTAGCTCATGTAAGGGACACTTCAAAACAAATGTCAGAGTTGAAGGAGATTGTTGTGGTAAGAGACTTTCCTGATGTGTTCCCTGAAGTCTTACCCGGAATGCCTCCTATTAGAGAAATTGATTTCTCTATTGACCTTGTACCTAGTGCTGAGCCTATTTCAAAAACACCCTATCGTATGGAAGTTAGGAACTTCAGAAGCTGAAGTCACAATTGCAATGCTGGAGAAAGGGTTTATTCGCCCTAACACCTCACCATGGGTAGCACCAGTTCTCTTTGTTAAAAAGAAGGATGGTAGCATGCGACTATACATTGATTACAGGGAGTTGAACAAGCTTACCATTAAGAACAAGTATCCTTTGTCGATGATTGATAATTTGTTTGATCAACTAGTGGGAGCCATAGTCTTTTCTAAGATTGATCTGAGGTCTGGATATTATCAGTTGAAGATTAAGGAGGAAGACATCCCTAAAACAGCATTTAGCTCAAGGTATAGACACTACGAGTTTATAGTGTTACCTTTTGGGCTAACAAATGCCCCAGCTGCTTTTATGGATCTGATGAATCGGGTCTTCAAGCCAATGCTTGATAGTTTTGTCATTGTCTTCATAGATGACATTTTAATCTATTCTTATGATGAAGAGCACCATGCCAACCATCTTCAGGCATTGTTACAAACTCTACGAGGCAATAAATTGTATGTCAAGTTCTCTAAATGTGAGTTTTGGCTGAAGAGTATGACTTTTTTGGGTCATGTAATTAATGGGGATGATATTTTTATAGATCAGCATAAGGTGCAGGCTATAGTTGATTGGCCCAGACCTACAACAGTGAATGAGATATAGAGTTTTCTTGGGTTAGCTGGCTACTACAGAAGGTTTGTATAAGGGTTTTCCAAGATTGTTGCACCTTTAAGTAGGCTGACTCAGAAGGTAGTTAAGTTTGATTGGAGCAGTCAATGTGAGGCAGCATTTCAGGAGTTGAAGACTCATTTGATGACTGCACCGATTCTTACTATTCCTTTAGGTACTCAAAGATTTCATATTTTTAGTGATGCATCGCTGAAGGGCTTCGGTTGTGTCTTAATGCGGCATGGAAGAGTAGTTGCCTACGCCTCTAGGCAATTAAAAAGTCATGAGAAGAACTACCCGACCCACGATTCTGGTCTGGGAACTCCACGCCGGAGGCCTCACTGGGCACTTCGGGCGGGACAAAACTATCGAATTCGTGGAGTATCACTTCTATTGGCCCAACTAGAAGAAAGATGTCGACCGGTTGGTCAGATTGTGTCACACCTGCCAACTGGCCAAACTACGTAAGCAAAACACGTGTCTTTATACTCCTCTACCTGTCCCTAGTTGTCCTTGGTAGGATGTTAGTATGGATTTTATCTTAGGCCTGCCCAAGACACTCCGTAGGAACGATGCCATTTGTGTTGTAGTTGACAGGTTTTCCAAAATGGCTCACTTAATTTCTTGCTCCAAAACATCTGATGCCTCTCACATTGTGAAGTTATACTTTAACGAGGTCGTCCGTTTACATAGTTTACCCAAAATTATTGTATCAGATAGGGATGTGAAGTTTACCAGCTATTTTTGGAAAACCCTGTGGATGAAAATGGACAACAAATTGAAATTTTCCACT
The DNA here is from genome assembly GCF_001605985.2 of Dendrobium catenatum. Classification (NCBI taxonomy): domain Eukaryota; kingdom Viridiplantae; phylum Streptophyta; class Magnoliopsida; order Asparagales; family Orchidaceae; genus Dendrobium; species Dendrobium catenatum. Next base: position 70,510 of record NW_021319357.1, on the reverse strand, counting down.
ACCTTTCACCCACAAACAGATGATCAGATTGAGGTAGTTAATAGAAGTTTGGGTAATCTGTTGCGGTCTTTGGTTGTCGAGCATATTAGAGATTGGGATTCCATTTTGCCTACTGGTGAGTTTGCTTATAATAATTCCATTAACCAAACCACGGGCGTAAGTCCTGAAATTGTATATGGGTTCAAACCTAGACAGCCTTTAGATCTAGTACCCATGTGTTCTAAGTATAGGATTTCTGAGTCTGCATCATCATTTGCATCCCATTTGCATGAACTTCATAAACAAATTGCACAATAAATTGAAAGGAACAATAATGAATATAAACTACATGTAAACTTGAAACGACGCTTTAAAACTTTTCGTCCGGAACGGCTAAGAAGTTGCATGTCAAGAGTACTGGACCTTTCAAAATAATTAAGAAAATTAACGATAATGCCTATGTAGTAGACTTGCCTGCATATTTCAACATCAATCCATCTTTTAACATAGAAGATTTAGTTGTATATGAAGGTCATGATTTTAACCCTCCAAATCCACTCATAAAGAAACCTTTTGTGACCCCACCATGTGAGATCCCAAACCTGCCTCCACTACCAGATATTCCTAAATCACCCATGGCAGAAAAGGTTGACACGATCCTAAGTGATGATATCAAAATTTAACGGGAAAAGCAACCAGGAAGGGAAAACTGAGAGAGAGAACCAGGGGAACAGCAACAGCCAGCAGTTTTTATTCTCAAAGAAAAAACCAAAGAGACACAATAATGGGAAGAAACATGAATGGGGAGACCAAAGGGAAAAAGAGAAGGGGGAAGAACCTAATAAATGAGCATTAATGAGCTAGATTTAAGTAGAGAACTAGTAGCTCACCAATTTTACAATCCAAAATGTTTTGACCCCCCCCCCTGCCAGCAATTTTCTGCGAGTTTCTTCGAGGAGTAACTCGCAAGTTTTGATGCAAGCAAAAATTTATGAAGGGCCCCAAAATTTTGCAAGCAAAAACAGACTCTTCCTAGATAAAAGAAATACTCAAATATATCAAAAAAGAGACACTTTTTATAATATAAAGATGCTTACAACAAAAGACGCTTACAATCTATGACACAAACACAAATTAAAGACACCTAAAGGAGCTTGCCAATCGTTGAGAAGAAGTAGAATGGTACTTGCGGAGAGAAGAAGGAGGCAATAAGTCCAAGACGAAGATATGAGGACAAGCTCGCAAGCTTTCCTAGGAGAAGGGAGGAATGGAACAAGCTCGCAAGCTTTTCCATGAAGAAACCCATAGGTTTGTATCCAAAAACTAGCCACATAACCATCCTTTTATGCTTCAAAACATCTCTAATATATAGGCACAAAAGGGGAGCCAAACAACCACCTAAAACACATTTAATATCTTAATTAAAAGAGGGAAATAGAAGACCAAAAGACAGCAAAACTGCACAGAAAACAGGGAGCCAAGCCACGAAAATCTCCACCCAACAGCCACGGAAAACCCAGCCAGCAAAGGATCTGAAGAGCCAGCACAGAAAACAGGGAGGTAATTCACGGGAAACAACGAGGAGGAGGGAAAACGAGGAGGGCCACAGGAACAGCAACAGCAAGCAGAAATCAAGCAGCCCAAGGCATTGAATTACATGGAAGAAACCAAAGAGACACAATAATAGGAAGAGATAAGCTTGGGGAAACCAAAGAGACAAAGGAAAATAGGGAATGAATCTAATAAATCTTCAATTTATGAGCTTAAGACTCTACTAGATATTAATGAGCTGACATCTAGTAGAGGATATTAAAGCTTACCAAAAATAAAATTCAACTTGATTTGACCCCCCCCCTTGCCTACATCAATTCTCCTCCGGTTGAAAGAACTCATCACCCAATAAGGAAGCTTTTGATTTGATCTGAGGAGACGAAGGAAATGCATCTAGCTCTTGAATCTTTGCCGCATACTTCTTCAGGATTTCATCTCGCTCTTTCTTGAATTGTTCTTGTAGAAATTTCTTTCTCTGCTCGAATTTCTTTGAACACAAGAACATTTGATATTGAATTTTATACAACTCGTTTTGTAGGGGATTTGTAGAATTTCCTTGCGATGGAATCCCTTCTATAGTTGAAATCTTCACATCCAGAATAGTTGGTTCATTTGTAACTTTGGCGGGGTCAAATTCTCCTTGGGACTCATTTGAATCTTGATCTGAATGATGATTACATGGACTATCCATATAGACTCAAAACAAAAACTCAAAAAAAAACCTCTTATGACACCAAGACTCAAATAACAACACAACTCAATAACCTAGGATATACTAACTTGCTTTGATACTATTTTGATGCAAGCAAAAATTTGGGAAGGGCCCCAAATTTTTGCGAGCAAAAACAGACTCTTCCTAGATAAAAGAAAGACTCAAATATATCCAAAAAGAGACAGTTTTTATAATATCAAGACGCTTACAATCTTTGACACAAACACAAATTAAATACACCTAAAGGAGCTTGTCAATCGTTGAGAAGAAGGATACAAGTGGAATGGTACATGCGGAGAGAAGGAGGCAAGAAGTCCAAGACGAAGATAGGAGGACAAGCTCGCAAGCTTTCCTAGGAGAAAGGAGGAATGGAACAAGCTCGCAAGCTCTTCCACGAAGAAACCCGTAGGTTTTTATCCAAAAACTAGCCATATAACCATTCTTTTATGCTTCAAAACATCTCTAATATATAGGCACAAAAGGGGAGCCAAACAGTCACCTAAAACACATTTAATATCTTAATTAAAAGAGGGAAATAGAAGACCAAAAGGCAGCAAAACTGCACAGAAAACAGTGAGCCAAGCCACGGAAATCCCCACCCAGCAGCCACGGGAAACCCAGCCAGCAAAGGATCCGAAGAGCCAGCACAGAAAACAGGGAGGTAATTCACAGGAAACAGCCAGGAGGAGGGAAAACGAGGAGGGCCACGGGAACAGTAACAGCCAGCAGAAACCAAGAAAACAAGCAGCCCAAGGCATTGAATTACATGGAAGAAACCAAAGAGACGCAAGAATAAGAAGAGACAAGCTTGGGGAAACCAAAGAGACAAACGAAAAGGGGGAATGAATCTAATAAATCTTTAATTTATGATCTTAAGACACTCTACTAGATATTAATTATCTGACATCTTGTAGAGGATATTAAAGCTTACCAAAAATAAAATTCAACTTGATTTGACCCCCCCCCTTGCCTACATCAATTCTCCTCCGGTTGAAAGAACTCATCACCCAATAAGGAAGCTTTTGATTTGATCTGAGGAGACGAAGGAAATGCCCTCCATCAACAGTTACACTCCAAATTTGGAACCAGTTGATTTTTCCAATGATCCTGAGACTATAATGATTGCTTCTACTAGGCCTCAAGGAAAGATCTTTACATCTTCTACAAGCAAGATAATGGAATTTGATTATCCGATTCTAGAAGTTCAACCACTCCATCAAACTAATGAAGACATAACTGATCATGATCCTCATTAAACTAATTATTATGATTGAAGTATTAGGAGTGACGACAATCTAGGGGATAAGTTTCAAATTCTATTTACAAGATATAGGCTATAATTAAAATCATATATATTATCATTTTATAATTTTCACCAAGCTTCAAGAAAGGCAATCCAAATGAGGTTTTTTTTTTTCTTTTGTTGTTTTCACGTATTCTTGGATGGTTCATCCTTTGACTACATGCTATGAATTTGATCTTCTGTATTTTTCTTTGTACTCATGTAATTCTAAGTAATTTCCTTCATTGTACTTATATTAATTTATTCTTATAATATTGTGCTTTAAAAAAAAGCTGATCATGCAGCTTATCTTCCTTGCCCACCCAAGATAAAACATAGCGTATGTGTAAGTGTTCCAGATCTTTATTGCGTAATCTTAAAGATGTGCATTTTCATACTGTATATAAAACTCTCCAATACCTCAAAGCAACCAAGAAAAAATAATCTTATCTAAGAGGAAAAAAAAACTCGGCTTAAATCATACATAGATGCTAACTAGGCAAGATTTTCATGTATAGAACTTCTATTACAAATTACAACATCCTGTTAGGAGAAAATCTAATCACTTGGAATAGTGAGATGCAGTCAGTAGTATACAGATCTAGCTCTAAAGTTGAATTTCTAGCATTGGCCGAAGGAATTTGAAAACCAGTGAATTAAAATCATCATAAATGGCTTGAGAATAAAATAGGAAGATATTATGAAATTATAATGCAACAACATATCAGCCATCAGCATTACACACAACCAAACAAACATGACCTCAATAAAAACATAAAACTATCAACATTTCAACAAAGAAAAACTAGAAAATGAATTTATATGTGTCATATATGTCCACACATAAGCAGTTGGGCGGGAATATGACCTAGAGACTAGAGCTCTGCATTTCTTAATATCAACTCCATGTTAGGCATAAGAGAATATCTAATATACAGCTTGAGGAATGCTGGCAATGCAGCAGCCCAGCTTGGCAATCCACGAGATTACAGGTCACGAGATTCTCTGGTAGTCCAAGTTGGCAATCCATGGGATTGTAGCCGGCGCAACTCCCTACTTAGGAATCAGAGGCAGTAAAGGTCATTAGATGTGAAGTATACTTTCCTATTACCATGGATACATATAGAGAAATTAGGTTAAAATATATATGCTATAATAGGAATTTTTTTCAAGTAATTACTGTGATTAGTTATTTTCGAAGGTAGAAAATAGCTTGTGTCGCACAGAATTATGTTATATCAAAAAGAGCGTAGGGTAGGTCCTCAATGAAATACACAGAATTAATTAAGCAATAAATAGTCTTAGTTTAATATTGGTAATATAATTTTTCCTTCCAATTATTTCATACTGGCATCTCACTTCATTATTTTTTTCAATCAAAACTTTACTTTTCCACTGCAATTGGCATAAAGAAGATGATATTTCAGTCCATTTGTGCAACAATCCCCAATCAGTAAATTAGGTTGTCTTGTTGTTTTCTTTGTATGCTTGTATCTTGTTCACATTAACACCTTGTGATTTTCTCACCACATATTCGATGGCAAAGTTGTTTCTGAAGGTATTGCCTTTGTGGGAAGCTATTTTTCAATGACGTGTTCATATGATACCTAGGATTCACAAATTACAACTACTATTGGCAAGAACTGATCAAATCCATAGAGTCCAGTTTTAAACGTTGAAAACCTGGCATCCGAAGATTTAATTAAGATTTAGAATCTTAACTAGTTCAAGATGCATCTTCAAAAAATAGGAAAAAGACTGCTACAAACATCACAATTAATTTGAATTATAGTTAATAAACAGAGCCAAAAACATTTTCAAAAAAAAATCATTTGTAGCTACCTCCATCGTAATGATAAAAGTTGATAGCACAAATATATAGCTTAATTCTGGTTTTATTTCATTGAGGACTTTTTGTTGACTGAAGAATGAATTATGTATGCAAGTTTCGCATATGAAGGTAGCATCCGCAGAAAATAGAATCTTACCAATGGAGAAAATAGTTTCTGAAAAAAACACCAACGTGCCCTGCATTCCTCGGAGTATTTGACAACCATATTTCACATACAGCAGCAACAACGTACCCAACAGCTATCCTCTACACATGAAAATACAGAAGGAAAACCCTCCAATATATTTATTATTGTGTAAAGTTATAAACAAATAATAGCGTTTCACTGTCAAGAAATTAACAAAACAAAATATTTTTGTCATCAAATTTACAAATAGCTGTGAAAATTCATTGTAACCTCCCTTTACCATGGAATTAAGCATGGTTTTTTTTTTTTACTACAAATAAAAAAATTTCATAAATAAATGCTATTGCTAACATGGTTCATTGCATAGACTACAAGCAAGTCAATTCCTTCTAAAGAAAATAACAAAGATTGATATAGAATCATGCATGAAGATAAGCCACATGCAAATCATTTTACTCAAGTCTTGAAGCATCTAAATGAGAATTTAATATATATTGAGATTGATAAGAAAAAATATTACGATTAAGCTCAGTGCATTAAAAGCTAAAACTTTCAATCAAATGTTTGGATGAAAACAATTATTTTTACAATTAGCGATAATGGCACATATAATTCAATAAATTTAAAAAGGAATGAAAAGAATACAATAGAAATTTTAGAGATCAATTTGTTAAATGTGTTCAATATTAAAACATGCATGTGAAGATCACCACTTAACTCTAAAATAGTATTTTTAGCTAGAAGTCAGTCAATGCAATTTGCTATCATGTGTAAATTTATATCATTCAGGACTATTATTAAACAATAGACTTCACAAAAAAATCGAAATTAGCATTCTATCACTGAGGAAAAATAAGTGAATAAGGAGTTCAGAGAATCATGTTTCATGCATTGCACCTGCAAAATACCAGACCAACGGATCTTTTCGACATCAATACCAAATGATAGAGAATTTACTCCATGAAAGTAGCCGCCTGAAATAAGTGGAACTTCAATATTATTGTGATTTGTATGTTTACTAAAAACATAAGTAGACTTCAATTCTGAATGTAGGGGAAAGAAGTAAAAGAAAATTATGTTTAATTTGATAGCATAAAGCATTTTGTTCCCATTTTCAAATCATTTTTTTGTTCTTATCTTTTATTCTACTATTGCTTCATGGTATCTCTAGTAAATTCCTTTAGACTGCCTACAAGTGACCTTTATTGCATCATGCAACCAAACATGAACTCTTTTGGTAATTATATAACCAAAGTACTTTAGTTAAGAGATTCTACATAAACCTCAAAACAGAAAACTTGGGATCGCACTCAGGTTATCCAGCAAACTAACCACCCACAAAACAACTGGCCTGCAAGCGACTTGAATTTAAAATTAAAGTTTAGAGGATTGGATGAGAGAAATTGAAGCACATTGACAGCGATAGAACTCCAGAACAAAGCACAGAACCCACTATCACCACCTTTATTCATCAAGGGGAAATCAATATTGATGTGAAACCACATGCGAAGGAGCTTCTTAAGAAAATTAAAAGTGATTGACAATGGAATTACAATTAAGAGCTTATTGAGATAACAAGTAAAATCATTAAAGGTTCTTAGTTGTTAACTTGCTTAGGCGAAGGAGTACAAGTAGATTAACCAAAACTCCTAGGTAACCAAAGATAGTAGCAATACCAAAAGCTATTAATCAACAATCCGCAACTTAATAAAGAGAGTTTTCACCTTGGGGATGGATCACTCAACTACACTAGGCTTAGCGGAAAAAGGTCTTCAGCACACCCAACGATGCCACGAGGACGGTAGCAACACCAATGGCCTTGATCCACGGAAAGGTCGGCGGTGGCGGAGATGGCGGGGATGGATGGCCTTGGAGGATCCAATCGTAGTCTTGAAATTGGTCGTCTATGACGTCCACGAGAGTAGGCAAGATGCGATTTAGATAGTCCTCAATAGTGTCGTCAAATCCAAATCCAACGTCGAAGAACTGCGAACGAGTGATGTGAATGTCACCGTAGATGTCGTACACGAATCCGCTATCAAGCTCAGGATCCGCCATGCGTCATTTACGG
>NW_021319357.1:42074-62836 GCF_001605985.2 Dendrobium catenatum | reverse complement strand
AAATAAAGACTAAATTGCCCTCAGGGCCCCAACATGACTCAACTCAACATAAGGGTACAATAGGAAAACATAAAAATAAAATGCATAATAACTAAAAATATAAGCTCTGAATCGTGGCCGTCGATCTGCGATGCTTCCGGCGATACACCTGTTTGAACCTTGGATCGATGTCCTCATCAAATATAATGGAGCTTGACGCAGTTGAGATTGTTATTGTCTCTGCCAAAAGACGAGGAGACCGTTGGCTCCTTTCTTCTCTTCTTCCTATTGATCAACCACTATAATTGCATGCTTGTGAGTGAAGGATTATTGGGTTTTACAATCAAATACTACATTCTCAATTAAGGTTTATCATCTCTGTGAGATTTCTCACAAGAGAAAAATCTTATCTTTTTCTCCCTCCTTGCAACTCCTACCCCGCCACCTTCCTTTTTATTTATTTGTTCTTATCTTTTATTCTACCATCACTCATATGGTACCTCTAAAAAATTCCTTTGAACTTTCCACACGTGGTTTCTATTGCATCTTGCATCCAAATGGGATCCTATTAATAATTTTATAATCAAAGTACCATATTTAGTCTACATAAACCACATAGAAAATTTTTGCATAGAATTCAGACTACCCAACCCTCTAACTTCCCATGGAACAACTGGCAAGCAGGTTGCTTGAATTTAAAAATAAAGTTATGCGGATTACGAGAGTGAAACCCGTAACACATTGAACGTGGAAGAACTCTAGAACAAACCTTAAACGCCACCATCTCCGCCTTTATTCAAAAAAGTGGATATACTGTAATGCAGCTTGATGTCATTCAGAATATTATTAACACTGCCAACAAATGAGGACACCATTGACTCCTCCACGTCCAACCACTACAATTGCATGCTTGTGAGGGAAGGATTACAGAGTTCTGATTAAGGTCTATCATTACTGTGAAATTTCTCATAAGAGAGAAATCCTATCTTTTCCTGCCCTCCTAACAACTCGACATTTATTAATGATAGCCTTTCTCCAGATCTAAAAAACAGAGTCAACATCATCAATAGGCATGAAAATGCCAACAAGATCATCAAGCCTTAGCCAAATAATAGAAATTGCATTGCAACAGCAAAAGATATGAAAGATATCTTCTATTTATCCTAGCACATTCATAAGTATATTATTTTTTAACCTTTCGGAATTTAGAGATAATATTCTAGGAACTTCCTCATATAAAGGAACCAAATAAGATCTTTAATTTTAAAATGAACAATACAAGAGCACTTAGGACCATAAAACAAAGATCCATCAGAAATAAATAGAAGGAATTGTTGACCACAATAAGTGTTCCCAAGTTGACCCAACCAAATTCAGCAAGAACGAAGTGCTTAAATGTTGTTCCAGATGATGTATGTTCACAAAATAGATTGCACCGACACATTCGAAACAACAGAAACAGCCTACTCAAATTGCCTAGGTCGCAGCACAAAGAAAAATCAAATTATTTGCCTATGTGTGAGGTGACGCACGACTTCGATATGAGTAAGCCATGGAAGTTTTATTATTATTATTATTATTATTATTATTATTATTATTATTATTATTATTATTATTATTATTATTATTACTACTACTACTAAAAAGTCAAAAAACCTCATTCCTCCCATCTCGTCGCCCATACTCCCTACAACCTCCCCATCCCTCGCATGAATTGCCTAAAATCGAACATCCCTCAATCCCGCACCTTCTCACACACATACAATCTCTTTCTCTCATAATCATCATCTCACTCTCTCACAATCTTCCTGATAGGAAATACTTGAGTTAGCAAGCAACCCTAAGGGAATACTTGAGTTCGCAAGCAAACCTATCACTAATTGGAGACAAAACAGCGAGAAATAAGCAAAAATCTGGGCGAAATCAGCCCCAAAACCATAGATTGCAATAAGGGAAACAAAGCAAAAACAATACGAAAGCAAGATACAAGTGATCCTCAATTCGAGAGGAGGATCGTCTCTAGACAAGAGAGTCTAGAGACCAAAATGCCAAAGAGACTCCAAGAAGAAAACAATACTTGCATGTCTTTCCCTTCCCCTTACCTCTCCTATTTAAAGACTTTTCCACCTCCTCAAATCTTTCCTAAAAATAAATTCAAATCCTGTGGACCACACCCCTAGGCGGTAATCTAATTTGGCCAAGAAAGGAGGCGAAACCACCTCCTTTTGTATACAATTGCCGGCCCAGGAGGGGCCGGCTGAGGCGGTTCAGAAGGAACCACCTCAAGAGGCGGTTCCAAAGGAACCGCTAAATCAATACCGCCCTCCCAAAGAATCACCTTGTCCTCAAGGTGAAAACTAGGAAACTGTTGCTTCACCCTTTCGCACGGCTCCCAATGGCATCGTAGTCCGGCAGATTCTTCCACTTGATCAGTACTTCTTTTGCCCCTTCTTCTTTCTGACAAACCCCCATCAACTCTAAGGGTTCCATAATCACCTCTAAATCTTATAAAAGTGTGGTTGTATAATCTCCAAAAGCTCTTCTCAGCTGTGACACATGAAAAAATGGATGAATAGTCGCCGTGAGTGGTAGTTTCAGCCGATATGCCACTACTCTGATTTTCTCCAATATTTCATAAGGTCCAAAGTATCTTGGGTCGAGCTTTTCATTTCTTCTGTTGGCCATTGTCTTCTGCCGATATGGTCGGAGCTTTAAGAACACTTTCACTCCTGCTTCGAACTGGATGTCCTTCCTATGCCCATCGGCATGTTTCTTCATAATCTGTTGAGCTCTCGGTAGATGTTTCTTTAATTCCTCTAATACTCGGTCCCTTTTCTCCAAATACTCCTCTACAAACCTCTTACCCGACAGATCCACAAATTCTGCCGCAAATCCAACTGAAATCGGCGCCGCTAGTGTTTCTTCTCCACGATATCTGCAGGAGTTCCGTTGAATCGGACTCTTTTCGTGTCGTTAAATCGGAGACGAAGAAGCCGCTCTTCTTGCTGCCTGCTCTCGACTCCAAGCCACAACCGAACTCTGCTTCCACGACCCTCCTATCTTCCCCGTCACTGCCCCGACCAAATCCCGTCTTCCTCTCCCACTGTCGAGCTCAAGCCGACGACAAAGCCTCCAACCAGACACCTCTATCTAGAGAGAGAGAGAGAGAGAGAGAGAGAGACTTCATCTCTAACCATTTGAAGCCGGAATCCACGAGCTGCTCCCGATCTCCACCAAGCTGGGCTCCCGTCGCTACTTTCACAGAACCCGAACTCCACCTCCTCTTCATACCCGCCTCCATCCCTCTCGTAACCGAGCCCCAATCCACTTAAACCTAAAGCCCAACTCATTCACTCACTCACCCCAACTCACTCCACTCACCCCAACTCACTCCACTTAACCCTTACCCAACTCAACCTAACTCCAACACATTACTTGGCTCAAGGTTATCCCTACCCCTAATTACTATTAATTATAATTAGGTTGTTATAATTATTCATAATTATAACAATTATTAATTATGATAATTATGCTATCAAAATTAATTAGTAATTATAATTAGTGTTAATTATAATAATTATTTTACTATTATCATTAATTATAATTAATTTATATTAATTATAGCTTTTTTTAATTATAATTAATATAGATTAATCATAATTAATTATTTATTAATTATACCTAATTACCACTAATTATAATTAATTGTTGTTGATTGTAATTAATCTTAGCGTGGTGGGAAGGGAACCCGGTGCGACGCCTACGGCGAGGTGGGGTCAAATATAAAATTGCTTATTTTAAGCTGGTGCCCGCAACCTATGCACGCCTTTCTCTGGCGTGGTGGGGAATAAAATTATTACGGCCGCGGTGTCCTCTTCCGAGGGCACCTACCGTGTACGCTTTTCTCTAGCGTGGCGGGCCGCGGGAAGCCCAGTTTTCCATAGTTTTCCCCTAAACGGGGGAGACGCCGTAAGGCTGCCAAAATTTTGGGTAAATGCAAGATCGTACTTGGGACAATTTGGAGCTTTACTTGGACTTTGATTGGAGCATCAAATGTACTTAATTCAAACTTAAACAATCAATAATAAGTTCGAATGCAAACAAAACAAGAGAATGGCTCGAACTCAAGTGAACTACAGAGGACTTATGGACTCAAACCGGATTGAACAATTTGAACATGAAATTGCACTTGCAAGGACAGCAGGGGACTCGAATGAAGGGAAGAGGCTCTTCTTAAGCCTAAACTATATTTGGACTAGAACTCTGAGATTGAACTTGAACAGTGAAATGGACTTGTACTTGAACATAAAGCAAATGATTAACAAATAATTGAATCTAAATGAAATAAGTTCATACTTGAACTTGATTGGAATGCCAAGTGAACTTTGACATTGAACTCAAATTCATGAATAAAGAACTTGATTCAAATTTGACTTGAGTAGTTGAACTCAAGTAAGGACTTAAAGCACATATATAGAACAAAACTTGAATCATTTGCAAGAGAACTTGGTTTGAACCAAGTGAAGGGGACATAAAACTTAGACTTAAATCAATTATGGACAATGTGGGACTAAAGCTTGAATTGAGTTACATGAAATTTGAATGACATCAAATTGAATATGTGACACATGACAATGTAATAGAGCATGTACAAGACTTGCAACTAATACAAGACTTGGACAATCTAGCCTATGAGCATCATTTATTCACAAATTATGGTGAAGAATCTTGCAACCAAATGCCATCAAAAAAGGTTTGATTCATGTAAATCTCATACAAGCAAGCAAAGATCCATGATGAACGTTTGCAAGATGATGGTAATAAGAACATTGTGACATCCCCATAGTCAATGCAAACAAGCATATTGCCCTCCTACGCGCTAATATAAAATCTCATCACGTGTACAACATAATATTCACAAATGAATACAGAATAAGTCCAGCAATGATGGCAGTACCTTGTGAATGACAAATGAACATGTCATATGCAAGCAATGATAACAGGAGAATTGCAAGTATGGTGGTATCTCTACAAATATATACAATGTAATATAGACAAATTCTTAGCACTTGTTCGCAATGATGGAAAATTCTTCGTAGGCATAATAGTACTAACCGACAATGGGCAATGGATACTACCAGACCCCACAATCAACAACTATCCAATGACAGCCGGATGCATCATCCTCTTGCAAGTGAAGATATATGATATGAAGCAAATACGAACACCTGCAAACTGTTGTAGGGAACATATCATATTCACAAAGTACTATCCTCAAGAAAATATAGAAGAGCTTCAACAAGTGCAAGTCCTTATGATCCAAGGCAGGAGATTAGTTAGTGCACTATGATCCGCCTACAAAAATCAACAAATAGTACACGACAGTCTACCTGTACGAAGCAGCAAATCACTGATCCATAAGCTGCTACAATACGCCACCGGATCTGCAACACTCATACGAGCAGACTGAAGGTGTCCACAAAGTACAATGCCGCGCCACCGAATCCGCGACGTTCTTGGAAGCGGACAGAAGGCGTTTCACAAATATTTTAAAGTACCCCTGCACGTGCACTATAATTTGTATACACATAGGTACACTAAAGGGGAAAATGCAATCTTAACCCGCATGGGCCCCGGCGAGCGTGTTATTGGTACACACGTGACGTCTAGGGATGCTGCGCGGGTTATTAAATTTAAAAATCCGATCCTTCTAAGTAGATAAAAGGAGTAGACATTGTTTAATTATAAAATGCCCCCAAACCCGCATGGGCCCCGGCTAGCGTGTTGTGGGAACACACGCGACGTCTAGGGATGCTGCGCGGGTCGATAAGTGAATTCAAGTTCGAACCCGATCCTTCTATACGGGTCAATAGAAGTCGACAGGGTTCGAACAATCAAACAAGTATACATTGATGGTGATCGGTATATTTGTTTTTATACATTCATATTAGGCCTTCAAATGTCTATAACAATGAGAATTCACTATCAAGGGGCATAAAGCCTACGAAATCCGATCCTCTAATGAATTTTTTGGAGTTGACCAGATTCAATCAACAAAGAGAAATGACCCCAAACACTACGATGATGGCCGTGTTGATTGAAGATCTCAATCGGAGGGGTTCACAAACATTTTTAAATGACTCCCAAATATCTAAATATCTATCAAAATCCAAAACTCCACAAAAATACCAAAATCCAAAAAAAATCTCAAAATCCCAAAAATATTTAAAATGAAATAAATCCATCAACCCACTTAAAGAAAAATTCATCAGTCATCCGCAATAATTTGCCAAGGTGGACAAAAATAAAAACAACTCTAGCTTACAAAGAGCCAAATGCCTAGTCAAAAATATCACTAAGATCCATTTTCAAAACAGTCTCCTGCCAGTAAGGACGTGGTACGTGTCCTCTGACTGGCGGTTTATCGCCAAATGGCACCGCAGGATAAACGGTTATGACCTGGGGACCTCTGAACCGAGTGGTTTTGCCGCCAAATGGCACCACAAAATACCGGTTATGGCCAGCGCCGTTACGTTCCTTATTGGCATCAAATCCTTGAGATATGAATCAATAGGATATGATCGATATGGAACAAAGCCCTCTGTTAGCTAAGGTGGATTCAAAATTTGTCCCCTTAGACAAACATTCAACTCATGTCTACAAGATCCTCTTAGACGAAGCAACCCATGGCTGCCGACAAGGATCCTTCTCTCAGGTTGGGTCGACTACCTCCTCTGACTAAGTAGACCAGGGACCACGATGGCCCGGGACGACGGAACCATGGGATCTTGATCGGGTCTATCATCAATTCCTCCACCATCCGCTTTAAGTGCAAGATGGTGAAGTTTCTATTTTAAATATCAAATTTTCCAATCTCCAAAATTTCCAAACTTTCCAAATACCCAAATTCAGACACAATTTTCAAATCCAAATCCATGCTGCTACTATATGCCATATACCACGTATTTCTACGTATCTGATTGACGACTAGCCTTAATCGAAAGTTCTCTCTCATGATTGAGAGGGGTAATTAACTATAGGGGCTTCCGCCTATAGGAAACCAGAACTCAGATCATAAAGTCCTCACAAAATGAGGGCAAAATCTCTGGGTGGTGTCTTATCTACAAACCCATCTGCCTTCCAAAATTTACCTCGGAACTTATTCCATTAAAACTCCCTCGCCGAATAAAAAGAAGAGCGAGCGGAGGCCGGGGCTGAATTTTCGGAGCCCACATGCTACTCCCAAAGTGCACTAAGTGAGGGGGTCCCTTCCGTACAGCACCTTGAATTGAGTCATTTGTGAAGCCGAGTGAAAAGATGTGTTGTACCAATACTCTACCTAGGACAACCATTTGGGCCAAAGTTTGGGTGTCTCCGACACAAAACATCTCAAATAGGTCTCCAAGCTCCTATTGACCACCTTTGTTTGGCTATCTGTCTGTGGGTGGTAAGCGGTGTTCCTCTTCAGAACTGTCCCCTGTAACTTTAACAATTCCCTCCAAAAATGATTGAGGAATACCTTATCTCTGTCTGACACAATCGCCTCTGGTACGTCATGCAATCTAACCACCTCTCTAATGAATGCTGAAGCCACTGTCACCACGGTGTAAGGATGTCGGAGGGGAATGAAATGAGCATACTTGCTCAATCTATCCACCACTACCAAGATTACTGTGAAGCCTTTTGAACGAGGCAGCCCATATATGAAATCCATAGATATCTCCTCCCAGACTCGTCCTGGTAGTGCCAACGGCTGTAGTAGTCCCCCTGGTGACATCGCCAAATACTTGTTCCTCTAACAGATCTCGCACCTTGCCACCATCTCTTCTACATCTCTATGTATTCCCTTCCAGTAAAGCTCGACCGCCAGTCTTTTGTATGTCTTTTGCACTCCTGAATGGCCCCCCACTGCGCTCACATGAAATTTCTGGAGTAAATTTGGGATGTGGATCGAGGTACGAGGCATCACAAATCTCCCCTGGTACAGTAGTATGTCTCCCTCTAATGAGTACCCTGGATGGCTACCCTCCTCTTTTAGCAAAGCTGCCTTGATCCTTCCCAGTTCTTGATCTCTAGGACTTTCTTCCCTGATAGCCTCCCAGTCAAGCATTAAAGGAACGGATAATGTCACTATCTGCAGCTCCCCCATATATCTAGACAAAGCATCCGCTACATTGTTCTCTACTCCTGGTCTGTAATGAATCTCAAAATCATACCCTAGCAATTTGGACAACCACATTTGATGCTCTTCCATCACCATCCGCTATTCCAGTAGGTATTTCAGGCTTCGCTGATCTGTCCTGACTATGACATGTCTCCCCAGCAAGTAGGCCCGCCACTTCTAGATGGCTAAGATGATGGCCATTAACTCCCTCTCGTAAACTGACTTCATTCGGGCTCTAACAGTCAATACCTGGCTAAAATAGGCAATGGTTCTGCGACTCTACATCAATACTGCACCCAGCCCATACCCTGAAGCATCTGTCTCCACAATGAAGGTTTGAGTGAAATCTGGCAAGGCTAAGACCGGCACCTTAGTCATTGCCTTCTTCAAGCTCTCAAATGTTAATGTAGCCACCTCTCCCCATAGGAACCCGTCCTTCTTCAACTGTTCCGTGAGTGGCCATGCTATGGAGCTATACCCCTTCACGAACCTCTTGCAGTAATCCGTCAGTCCTAGGAATCCCCTTAATTCCCTCAGATTTTTCGGCACTGGCCATCTTATCATAGCTTCAATTTTGGACTGATCCGCTGCAACTCCTTTTGACACCACATGACCCAAGTATTCTACACTGCTTGTGCAAAGCAGCATTTCTTCAAATTAGCCCTCAGCTGGTGCTCCTGTAGTACCTCTAGCACCCTTTTCAAATTCTCCCAATGCTCATCTTCTGTCCTACTATAGACCAGGATGTCGTCAAAGAATACCAGTATAAATAGTCTGAGATAAGGTTTGAAAACCTTATTCATGAGGGCCTAGAAAGTAGCTGGAGCATTGGTAAGACCAAACGGTATCACTAGGAACTCATAATATCCTTCATGAGTTCTAAAGGCCGTTTTGGATACATCCTCCTTCATTCGGATCTGGTGGTAACCTGATTTTAAGTTTATATTGCTGCAGATCACGGTCCCACTTAGTTCATCTAGTAGCTCGTCAATGATAGGTACAGGAAACTTGTCTGGTATAGTTTCCTTGTTGAGTGCTCTGTAGTCCACACAAAAACGTCAGCTGTCATCCTTCTTTTTTACTAACAGAACAGGGCTAGAAAAATGGCTGATGCTGGGTCTGATGATCTCTGCCTCCAACATTTCTCTAATCAACTTCTATATCTCATCTTTCTGGAACGGAGGGTATCGGTAAGGTCGGACACTGATGGGTGACACTCCCTCTTTCAACACGATGGCATGTTCCTGCTCCCTCAGCGGTGGCAATCCCTGAGGTGGCTGAAACACCTCTTGGAACTGCTGAATCAACGGCTGGATGGAGAGGGGTATGTCTCTTTCCTCTTCCACTCTTGCTCCCTCCAAATTGTGCAATTCCACTAAATATCCTCCACCTGCCAACTGGATATCTCTCACCTTCATTTTAAGAGAAACTAGGGATTTGAAAAGCCTCGCGTCCCCCTTAATTACTACCTTCCTTCCGTCCACCATCAACTCCATCGTGAGTGCTCCCCAATTCACTTTTATGTCACACAAAGTTTGCAGCCATTTCATCCCCAGTATGACGTTCGTGCTCCCCAGCTCTAGTGGAAGGAAGTCCTCCCTCACCTGTATCTCCTGGATCATCAGTCGTACTTCTCTGCAAATCCCCTGACCTTTCTTTATCTTCCCTGTACCCTGTTGACGAATATTTTTGCACCGACCCGACCCCGATCGAGCCCGACTAGGCTCGATCGCGCTCGATCAACTCAGTCGATCGACGTCGAGACAAAATTGACTCAAATCGAACCTCGATTTAATTAAATTAAATCAATTTAATTTAATTTAAATCAAATCAAATCAATTCAAACCCCGCCGAGCATCGTCGAGCTCAATTCGACACAATTCGACACCATTCGGCGCCGATTCGAGCTTAATTTCACAAAATTGACTCGATCGGACCCAAATCGACCCAAGTTGAGTTCAATTCGAACTCAATTTCAGCCTTAATTGTTTAATTCAGGTTGAGTTTGACTTTCAAAACATCTCTTTGAGATCTAGGGCTGAGATTGAGCTCCAAATCCCACCCAGTTTCAAATCAATTGAGCAGCAAATCTACTCAAGTGGATTTGCTCTCGTTTCTCGCAACGAGGCGGATGGATGGGACGAAACGAGAGTCTCGTTCGGCTGGGCTGGCGTCCCTAAGAAAACAAAAAGAGCGGGGAGCCTCATTCAGCTCCCCCGTGGCTTTCCTTCGCCCGTCCCGACACACAGAGAGAGCGAGCGAGAGAGCAAAGGCGAAATCCCCTCCTTCGTGCGACTCCACCAGGCGGAAAATCCCTCCCCGTGCGCGACTCAACCCGGCGAAACCGAGGACTCCTGCGTGCGGCTCCTTCGTGCGTCTCCACCGTGTCCCGCCGCCCCTCTTCCAGCAAGCCAGAAGCCTTGCTCGTGGCTTTTCTAGTGGAAGGAAGAAGAAAAGTTCAAGGTTTTGAGCTCTTTCCTCATTCCAAAGAAGGTTAAGCCTCCCATTTGCTTCCTTTCTCAAGGATCAGCGAAGTAAGAGGCTTCTACTTCCTCTTTCTTCAATTCCGACGACCTCGAGGCGAGTCGGAGGCTATTCGAACCTTCCGAACAGCAAAAGGAGGCTCCTAAACCTTCCAAACAGCAGTTTGGAGCCTTCGAATAGCTTTGGACAGCAGCGGCGTGGAACTTCTTGGACAGCAACTTGGACCTTGAACCGGAGCTTGGACAGCAGCTAGAACTTGGAGCGGAGCTTGGACAACAGCTTGGACAGAAAATCGGAGCGCTAGGACAAACCGGGGAAGGTATACCTTTGAAACTTAGGCGAAACCTTAAGGCTCCCTAGCCAATGCAATGTGTTTGACGATCCAAAAGCTTTAGGTCCTTAGAAACTTTGATTTTTTTGGTTCCCCAAAATCCCTTGACGGCTGTCCTCTTTGCAAAACAGCGAAAATTTGGTTATTTTTCGTTGTTGGTTCTCATGTGAGAATCCGTAGAGGATGTTAATGCGTGTAGAAGTGTTGGATTTGTGTCTAATGCCTCTCAAGTGCATGATTTAACTTTAGCCAACATTTAAATGACTCCAAAATAAAGAAAACCACTAGTTTAATCAAAAGTTTTCCCAAATCAAATTTGGGATGTAATTAACCATAGGGGCTTGCCCTTATGGGATGTCTGTACCCCAGAAATAAATAAACCCCACTCAACCAAACATCGAGTTGGGGAATCTCTGTTAAATAATTGTAAATTTTATTATTGAGCCAATAAGAAAATGGTATTTTTACCCTCTGGGGTAATATATCGTATTCTTATGCCGTGCCCGATTATAAAAAATGCAATCCGTTCGAGGATATAAAAATTCTCCAACATACCCATCATCACTCCGTAACAGCCTGTGTCAACCAATTTTATTCTCAGCTGGTCTACGACCTGGGAGGAAATGAAATTGTGGGTAGCCCCACTATCAATTAACACACCACCTCCCTGTCCTTTATCTCTCCCTTCACTTTCATGTGTGATTCGTTGTAAACCCCACCACTGAGTTTAGGGAAACCTCAACTAAATCCAAGTGTAGCTCCTCTTCTCCTTCTGTCTCCTCCTCACCTCCCTCCTCAATTTCCTCGTCATCGCAGACGGTGAGAACCTGAAGAGTTCGGTACTTGCACCGATGTCCTGGTGTGTACTTTTCATCGCATCGAAAACACAAGCCCTTAGCCCTCCTCCTGCATCTCTTTCTTTGTCAGCCGTTTGAAGTTTCCTATGTTTCCTCTTGTCTTCTCCTTGGTAGCTTCTTTATTCAACGTTCTTTGACGACAACCCGAGGAGTTGCAGCAGATCTACCCAGATGACTTAGAGATCTACGAGAGCACCAGAGACACTTACTCGACGGAGTCGAAATTCTCCCACCCCGGGAGGATGATGGGGACTTCAGATCATGGAAGGTTTATCAGAGGAGTGGACGCCGATCTACGGCCACGATTGAGTCATTGTATTTTTGATTTATTCTATGTATTTTTGTAATTATGTTAACACGTTTTATTTGTTTTCTCTAGTTTCCCGTTGTACCCTCTAATAGCATCTTTATTCCCTCCTGTTACAGGGCCTTTAGGTGCGAGATGAGTAGTCGTCATCCTGTACGTGCCACCGATGCTACTACTCCTAGCACCCTTCTCCAAATTCATCTGCTTTTCCACCAGTTGGCTAACTTCATGGCATCCCCCAGGTCATGGGGCATCAACACCTTCACTGCTGCTCGGATCTCCGCCTTCAACCCTTTTATGAAATTTCCCTCCAATACTGTATATGAGAGTCGCTCCACCCTGCCAGTTAGGTGCTCAAACTGCTCCCGGTAATCTTATACTGATCCCTCCTGTGTTAGAGTAAAGAACTGCTCATAGAAGTCTCCTCCTTGATCGGTTTGAAAATGTTCTATTATGCAATCTTTAAATTCCCTCTAGTTTTTGATCGGCCACCTCTGGTTTTTCCATTGAAACAATGACAGAGCTTTCCCTTCCAAGCATAATCTAGCTGTCGTTAGCTTCTCTTCCTATGTTAGCCCATTGACGGCGAAGTATCGCTCCACTATGTAAATCCACCCATACGCATCTTCTCCTTCGAATATGGGCATCTTCAACTTCCTTACCTTTTGATCTCCCCCCATTGCCTCGGATTCTTCCATAGTTTCCCCTTTCCCAAGTGCTAGGTGCACCCCAAGTTTCCCGGTCTTCTCTTGCCCTGCCATAGCCCAAACCTCCTTCAAAATCTCCTCTTCTCCCTTCAAATTCAGCACCCCGACGGCTGTAAAACCCCTCATGGCATTCCCAATCAGTCCTTCCTTGCTCCGCTCCCCCATATCCATACCTTTACCCATGTCGATCACCTCTTTCTTCCCTATGGAAATGCTCCACATAGGGTCTTCTTCTTCCCCCTTCCACGATTTCCACCTCTTCTTCCTCCTTTCGGATTTCAGAATTGGTGTTTCTCGCTTCAGGCCCCTTTGCTTCGGATGCCGCCGTTTGTGCTTGAAGTTCCAACATTATTTTCATCGTTTCCCTGAGATCGGCCACCTACCCTCCATGGAAGAAATTCTCTCCTCCACAGTTTCTTTGATGTGATTCATCTCTCCTTCGAGTTTCTCCTCCAAAGCATTAACTTTCTTGGCCGCCATTATAATCTGAAGTTTGTAGATTCACAAAATCTGGATCTTGAAGTCAAAAAAATAGCAACTTCCTCTTTTTCCGAGCAAAAAACTGCTGTTAGAATTTGCCGACAACAGCCCTCCACCGGCCCCAAGACTCGCTCTGATACCAATTTGATAGGAAATAATTGAGTTCGCAAGCAACCCTAAGGGAATACTTGAGTTCGCAAGCAAACCTATCACTAATTGGAGACAAAACAGCGAGAAATAAGAAAAAATCTGGGTGATGGGTGAAATCAGCACCAAAATGATAGATTGCAATAAGAGAAACAAAGCAAAAACAATACAAAAGCAAGATACAAGTGATCCTCAATTTGAGAGGAGGATCG
The DNA here is from genome assembly GCF_001605985.2 of Dendrobium catenatum. NCBI lineage: Eukaryota > Viridiplantae > Streptophyta > Magnoliopsida > Asparagales > Orchidaceae > Dendrobium > Dendrobium catenatum. The sequence goes on along the minus strand of NW_021319357.1, from coordinate 49,168 downwards.
TCTCTCCCAAGTCTCCAAGAAGAAAACAATACTTGCATGCCTTTCCCTTTCCCTTACCTCTCCTATTTAAAGACTTTTCCACCTCCTCAAATCTTTCCTAAAAGTAAATTTCAAATAAATTCAAATCCTGTGGACCCCGCCCCTAGGCGGTAATCTAATTTGAGCAAGAAGGAGGCGAAACCGCCTCCTTTTGTATACAATTGCCGGCCCAGGAGGGGTCGGCTGAGGCGGTTCAGAAGGAATCGCCTCAAGAGGTGGTTCAGAAGGAACCCATATCACTTCCCCTCACTCCCATCTCCCCCAGTCCGACTAACTTCCATCACCGCTACCTACTCAACCAACCACCGACACCACCTTTTCTTCCTTTCACTCTCTTCCCCACTTCCTCCCTCACACATTCTCCCTCTCACCCTTTTTCTCTCTTCCTCCCACACTACCTCTCTCTCTTCTTCTCCACACTATTTCCCTCTTTCTCTATCTCTCTCTCACTTTCTCCCCCTCTCTTTCTCCCTCACTTTCTCTCTCTCTCATTCTTTTTTTCTCACTATATATGTTTTTACCCTCTCTTTCTATCTCTTTTCCTCTCTCTTTCTTTCTCTCTATTTCTCCCTCTCTCTCTTTCTCCCTCCATTTCTATCTCTATCTCTCGCTATCTCTCTCTAATTCTCACTCTCTCCCCACTCTCTCTAAAAAGAAAAAATAGTAAAAAATATATGAAAAAGAAAAAGAAAAGAAAAAGAGAAGGAAAAGGAGAAAATTTCAAAAAAGTGTATATTTCGCTCACCGCAAAATCATCGGCTTGCCATTATCAACCACCTCGCAAGCAAGGTATAAACAAAAGCCCTAAAATTAAGTGCCTATGGGCATTGTTCCAACGCAATGGGAAAATTTGCAACATAAGTACTTGTGCACGTTATTTCAATGCCGCAAAAAAAAATCATGTGTGTTCGCTTGTGCTAGTACAAAGACCCATACGTATTGGAGCGATGACATAAAAGACCACCGAATACGATATCTTACAAGACCGACCTACACACATTTATTGACGTAGTAGAAAGGCCTAGACTCCCTATAGATATCTCCTATGTGAGGGAAATGTCAAGAGACAATCGAAATCTTCAGTAAACTCAACTTGCACATAACTCAAAAAGAACAAAACAAAACAAAAAAAACCTTCGGATTATACAAGTATCAAAAATGAAAAAACAAATGAGTGACATGTGCCCATAGGCTACTCATATTGTTATTAAAAAGCTTTTTATATAAAGAGTGACATGTGTGCAATGTTAGTTGGATCAAAAAAAAGACCTGATTACCGAACATACTCCATTAATGTTGGGTATTCTGTAAGGTTACTCATATTGCTTTTGCCTAAGTATCATTTTTTCTTACTAATCATTCAACATGGGTGTAATCTATTCGTCTTACTATGCATTTTCTACCCATCATTATACATAACCAAATCACCCAAGTCTAATTTCTCATTATCTTATTTTCAATAGATGCTACTCATATTATTTCTCTATTGTAATTATTTCTCAATTATCCAATTTATTATTCATCCATCTTAAAATTCTCATTTATATCATAATTGGCTATCAATAACTTCTTTATTACCCAAAACGCAAGCTCATGTAGCATGTTCAATATAATTGTAGTGGTACAAAAATAAATTTTAAGTCTCCATAACTTCACCTTGATTGAGCATACAAGAAGATAAGCCCTTTTTTTAATGATAGGTCATAAAGCAACAAGTGGTAGTCATGCCTAGTTATAAGAATTTCAAATAGAGAAACGTATATCTTAATTATTTCACATGGCCTTCACTTTTTGAATCCAATCAAGCAGCACAACAAAAAACATAATAATAGAGAAGTTCTTCATTCAATAATTCAACCATTACTATTGAAAGCAAGTTGGTCTTATTTATAATAGGAGTACAACAAAGATCCATAACATCTCAGAATAGACTTGAATTTTGTAATTCTAAATCTACTAGATAATTAAGGGTAATCCATCTTAACGTACCTTATAACTACCCATTACAAGGCATGTTGTGCAAGGAACCATCCAAGGGACATACTTACACTTGCTCAGCAACAAGGAAAAGATTGTCATTTGTGTATTTATCACAAAATACCACCCAAGGAATATCCTACTGTCACCGTGTTCAGATGTTCTGTTGAATGTCAAAAACTAAATTGCAACCCTCCTAGGACTCAATTGATACAAAATCCTCGTCTAATGTGTTCGGACAAAAATAGAATTTTGATTCTGAGAAGAGTTATAACCATTTGGATAAAACAATCTCTTGAATTTGTTAGCTCAAAGAAATAATTATCAAATGATTTTTTTTCTAAGCATAATAATTGGACAATGTATAGAATACATTAAAAAAATAAGCTCATTACCCTGCAGAAGAATGCCAAGCAGGAAAAGTTCTAGTGCCCTCAGCACTGCTTGCTGTGTTGCTCGTAATTTGTTTGATGTTTTCTGAAATTATACAACAAAAACCTCTTCAGATGTTTGGTGCTAAATATTAAGCAACCAAGAAAAGAGAAAAGCAAAGAAATTAAACAGATCGTTCCTATCACTAAAAATGATCCCAAAATAAACACCTAGAAATTCAAACGTCAAATTATTGTATGCACAACGAGAATTCTTGCTTAATGTTTGGCATTCTTCAGATGATCATGAAAATATGAACCATGTTGAAGCTTATTAGCTAACCCAAAAGGTACTGACTGATCAGCAAATAAATGAAAACCAGGGAAAAGAGAAACAAGCTAATCAGTAATGATAACCCCCTGGTGGTACTATAAAAGGCTTGCCATCCTCCATCAAAACTCCAAAACTGCCCAATCCTACCTCTTAAATCATGTGTTTTTAATTTTTTATTGAAATTCCAGCGATCTTCATCTCGTCCACTAGTTCCTTTCAATTTTTCTACCATCAACTCAGACCAGAAGATGGCATAATTTGAGTGGGATTGACCTCATTAAAATTTTGAAAAGATTAAAGACAACTAGATGTTATTTGTTATCATGTGCTAGCAAGCATCGCGGTGATGATTTTTTCCAGCATGTTAATGGCACATCTCAAATTGTGAAGCAAATGATTGGAACAGCAAATGATTGGAAATAGGCAGAGGATGAAAGGAGACTGCCACAATGGATAACTTAGTGATGCAGACAAACTAGATAGAAAAGTTAGATAAGGAGAACGATGGGCAACACTATAACCAAATTCGATTCAAATAGTAGCAATCATCTAAAACACAAAAACCGACGGATAAAACAAGAAGTGAGATCAAACGAAACAAAAGAAATATAAAAAGACGCTATCCTCAGAACAACCGACATAACGGTTTCCTCACATGCATCGAAATGTAGGTTAAGTAAAATATGTGCTTAGGGCTAGCAAACCGATGGTCCACCACAGCAAGAAGGTCCAAACGTCCAACCAAACTCCTCCAGCAAATGCTCCCAAATCAGCCAACAAACACTTCCAAAGCACAAAAAGAAGGATACAAATGGAGTGGATCTTGCGTAGAGAAGAAAGAGGTAAGAAGCCCAGACGAAATAGAGAAGAAGAAGAAGTGGACAAAGCTCTCAAGCTTTTCCAAGAAGAAGAGAAAACCCTCAGGTTTTAGGACTAAGCTTAACAAAATTCAACAACCTTTTCCTTCATAAAACATCTTCTATATATAGGTAAGAGAGGGGAACCAAACAGCCATAGCACCTCCAACTAAACCAATTAGATTTAGGGAAATGAAAGGCCAACAGCCACAACACATCAGCCCCCATACGGTACAGCAAAACAGAGAAGAGAAGCCATGAGAACCAAGCAGCCAGCCGCGGGAACCAAAGGGGCAAGGCACGAGAAAATCAGCCAGCACAGGAAAACGAGAAGACAAAGGGGAGGAGAAGAGGCAAGTCCACTCCAAATTGAATCCATGAATTAAAGCATACCTTTTTGGAATAATGAGCTAGGAAGTTCAATAAATCTCCCAATTAATGAACTAACTTCAGCTCAACATTAATGAGCTAGCACTTTAGAAAATAAAGCTCAACACCAAAGTAACCACCACCTCCCAACATCAACACCAGCTCAAAACCAAGAAATATAAGCTCAACCCGAGAACCAGCAGCAGCCCAAGGGACCCAATCAAGCTAGCAAACCAAAGGTCTATCAAAGCCCAAGCACAACCTACCATGATCATTAGATGCCTTCCATCATTGGATAGCTAAAAAATATAAAACTAAATGAAGAACTAATGTTCAATATTTGATAATAAAAATACAAAAATTATGAATGCATCACTTAGACAAACTTATTCCAGCACAAGTATGAGTTTTATTTAATTTAAATATCAATATATCATTTAAATTAGTTCAATTTTTTAGCCTTTATTTAAATTTTCATGGGCAATTTAGGATAAATTTGACAATCCAATCTTAGTTCGTAGAATCCTCTATTATAAATAGAGGTTCAAATGCAATATAATAGTTAGACTGAAATGAATTAAAATGGTTAGATAATGATTATTGAAATGAATTAAAATGGTTAGATTATGATTAATGAAATGAATTTATTATTAGCATGGCTTTTGCTTCCCTAAAGCTATGTGTCAACTTTCTTCTCATCCCCTTTTCTTCACTTTTCTGCAACCATTCAAGGCTTCAACAAACCATCTTTTGCTTCTCTATGCAACGGTTTTCTTTTCTTGCTTTAATAAAAATGCATCAAAAATATTTAGCGAACACAACATCCTGCATGTTATGCACATGGCTATCATCATCCAAAAGCCATCCCTATTAGGAATTATTGTAGAACAAACCATCAGTGATCAGTGCTCATGCATGCATCATTGTCATTGTAGATGAGGTTGAACGCCCAGATTTAGAAGGCAAGCAACTTCAACTCGGAAGGTTCATGCAAATAACACTTTTTCTTAATTATGAAAAACAGACTGAAAAGAAAAGAATGCAGCATAATCATAGGAATAAAAAGGTGAATGACATGGTTGTGAAGGATTAACTGAGCGTCAGGATTTTTCACAATTAGGAATAAAAAAAAGTTATATGGAAAAAATGAAATAAAACACCTATTTTTTATAGAATCCAAGGCTTAGGACAGATTAGACCTCTGAACTGATAAAATAAATTTATATTTAACATAAAAGAAAGAATACTTTTGCAGATCTACGAATAACTAAAATGTTAAGTACAAAACTAGTATACTTCTAGTAAGTAGAGAATATGACGGAAGGTTTTAAGTAGATAATTGTCACATACCTTGTATACAAGTGAAAGAGATATCCCGGCAATAAAGAGAAAAAATGGTGTCACAAAATCAGCCAAACGTACACCATGCCATGGGGAATGAGCAACAAATGGAAAAACAGAACCCGCGTAATCGACAAATATCATAAGCTGAAATTGGAGTATTAAACTTGAGTTAGGTCAAAATTTTAAGAGCATGAGATTTCACATAAACTATTGCATGTAGCATCAAGAAGAAAATATGAGAACATAAGGTCGCAAATACCCAAAACATGCAAAATGTGAAATTATAAATAATCGTTAGATTTGATAAAACACACTATGCGAAGTCATTAGTGAAATCATAATCAGGTTTATGTATATTCACTCATGAACCTTTAAACTATTAAAAAACATGCATGAACACTTACATAAAAAGCAAATAATTAAATATAAATCTCCACTCCAAATCAAAACTCACAACCCTCAAGGCTCTTAATTCTAAGAAATACAAATCCTAATTCCTAAGATTCTATCTCTCAAGATTCTCTCCTCTTGGCCGATTTCTATACAAATTCCTCTCTATTTTTTCTCTCTCTGCAAGCCAAATTCATATTATTCACTCATTAGTATATAAAAAATTTATCATTTTATGTTTACGCAATCTTTTGATTTTGAGGCTTAAGCCTCAAAACGCCTTAAGGCTTACGCCTGGCTTCACGAATGAAAAACGCCTCAATACCCGAATACGCAATTTTAAACATTGATCCTAAGATTCTATCTCTCAAGATTCTCTCCTCTTGGCCGATTTCTATACAAATTCCTCTCTATTTTTTCTCTCTCTGCAAGCCAAATTCATCCCTCTCAATTAAGGGTTCAATTCAAGGAGAATTCAAGTAAATCAAATGCATTCAAGCAAAAAAGATGGAAGAACATAAAACATGGTGATCATAAACAAGATTCCATCAACAAATTACAGAACCGCTTTATATTCGAAATAAGACAAACGGCTTATCAGATGTGCGCAACAATAAGCCAATTGCACTTGCAGAACAGTCTAGTTTAGGAAAACCCTAAAGACATTGTTGTCCTCATTCTCAAATTAAAATTACGCCAATCAAACTCCTAACAAGATCAAGGTCATTTTGGCGATCCGCTGGTTGTTGACAAGAATAAGCCAATAATGAGGCAATCCCAACCTTAGCTAGTGGCAGCCAAAGAACTTCTTCTAAGCTAATCGAACAAACAAGGTCAAATAAAAAAGGGGCAATAACTTCGAGTCCAATATTCTGAGTAGTGTTTTATATAAGAGTTTTATAAACTAGATGAATACTAAATTGATAAGCAAACCTAAATCTTTCCCTAAGGAGCTATTTGGCAACAAAGAGGATTAAACTTTAGTGGGATTTAGTAAATCCTAAGGGTGTTAAATCCTAAAAACTGTTTGGTATGATAAATTTTAAATCCAATTAAATCCTGATAAATAATTTGGTAACATATTGCATGATTTATGGCAGTTAGGAATTTAAATGTGAAGAAGATAATTGCAAATAAAAAATTAAATTTATAATTAAAAAAAATTAATGTGTTATGAATTTAATAATATGTTAAGTAGAAGTTACTCATTAATTATTATTTACACTATTAATTATATATTTAATAATACAAATTTTAAGTTATATTAATATTTAATAACAAATTATATCATTAATTATTCAATTAAGTTAAATTAAATAATTAATTTATGCACTAATTATACTATTAATTATTTAATTAATTTACTTAATTATTAATTTTTTAAATTATATTAATTAAGTTAATCAATAATAA
>NW_021319357.1:2333-34283 GCF_001605985.2 Dendrobium catenatum | reverse complement strand
TTCAAAAATTTTTTGTACTAAAAAGTTGTTAAAGATAATATTAAGAAAAATATTTTAAACGAATCTTAAGACAGCTTTCTTAGTGGGCTTTCTAATACAAAAATTAAAATTTATGTACTATAAAGTTGTTTTAAGAAGCATGAAGAAAGCCATCCCAAACGAAGTCTAAGACTTCTTTTGAGATGTCTCTTTTAATGCTTCTTAAAGCAGTTTTTAAGTAATAAAATTTTCTGTTTCTTATAGTAGCTTTTTGATATAATTTTTTTTATTTTAAGTAGTAAGAAACCTGTTCCCAAGATTTGCTAGGTGTTTTATTTATATGAGTATTAGCTGTATGTGTAAGCAAAATAATTAGAAATCTATTTTATGATGTATCAATATACAAATCTCATAAAGCTCTGAGATTGTTATTAGATTAATATCAAATTTAAATACTAAATTTTGTTATTAGTTCTCGCCGCGAATATTTTTTCAGAGGTTTTCCACGTAAAAACTCTGGTGTCTCTTATGAATGTTTCACCCTCTCTTTTATCTGCTTGTGTGCTGGATCTTCGTACAATGCTAAGACGTTAAATCATATATTTCTCTACCGCCGCGAATATTCCAGGACGCAACAGTCTTCATGTTTGCATGGAGCAACTTTTTTGTCGCAAAATATTTATTTAAAATTTGGCATGACTACTATTTATTCCAAAAAAAGTTCAAGCAAAGTTCTAGCTATTCCATCAAAATTTACTTCAAATGCAAACCTTTTTTGAACATTTGTCAATCCACGTTCTAACAATGTCCTAATATGATTGAAAGTTGGATTGAAAATAAAAAATCATTTGAATATGGTCTAACCATGCCACCATGCAAATTATAAAACTTGTGCAACATAGTAAATGCAATCATAACAACTATAGTGCAACAGACTATAAAAGAAAAACACTCAACAAACTGCATTTTAAGACAATACATAACAAGTATGATGTGTTAAATTCATAAATTGGGATCTTTTTAAAGGTAAAGTATATAAATTGGGTTAATAAAAAAACAAATATTAATAAATTATTAAAGTTTATAACAAAGGCATGCAATATAAATTTTAATGGACCTATAAATCTGCATTATTTTGAAGTAAATCTATATATAAAAGGTTCATTTAGAATTATATGCAACCATGTGTAACTTATAAAAGAAATTTATTGGAAATTAAATATGTTGAATGCCATGATATCTGCAGCGATGGTCTTAGAGCTTATTGTATTAACATTGTATGAAAATTTGGTACATCCAGCAATTACAAATGAGTTACAAGATATATTAGTGTGCTAATGTAAAAAATTATAGAGAAGAGAATAAAAATAAGAGGATTTGACCCAAATGAAATGATTAAGTTAATGTTTATCATCAATTGCAAATAATGCCCTTCCATAAGAAAATGTGATGATACAATGTAGTAAATATATAATGTATAGAACACATTGCATAGTGGTAGGTAGAATAGAATCCTACTATCTTGGAAGTGGATGAGAGGAGTCTAATTGGGCCAGTCTTTTTTTTATGATGCTTCTAAAAAGATCACTCTAATCAGAGATAAATTAAAAGTGGTGCATGATAGGCAAAAATAGTACAATTATGATGCAAAGCATTGAACCTTAGAATTTCATGTTGAAGATTTTTTATATTTGAAAATCCGACCAATAAAAGGCACAATTAGATATATGAAAGAAGGAAAGTTGAGTCCAAAGTGTGTTGCACCTTTTGAGATAATTGCAAACATTGGAAAATCTACCTATAGGTTTTAGTTGTTATAGCATATATTTGATATTCACAACATGTTTCATGTATCATCTCAGAGAAAATGAGTGTCTAATTATGGGAGCCAAGTATCTACTGCTAATGTTGAAGTGCATCAGAATCTAATAATAATTTGTCTCATGCTTGCTTGAAGCAAAGCACTCTTACTTTTTTGTGGCAAAGTATTTATTTAAAATTTGGCACGACTACTATTTATTCCAAAAAAAAGTTCGAGCAAAGTTCTATTCCATCAAAATTTACTTCAAATGCAAACCTTTTTTGAATATTTGTCAATCCACTTTCTAGCAATGCCCTAATATGATTGAAAGTTGGATTGAAAATAAAAAATCATTAGAATATGATCTAATCATGCAAACTATAAAATTTGTACATAGTGAATGCAATCACAACAACTATAGTGCAACATACTATAAAAAAAAAAACACGCAACAAAATGCATTTTAAGACTGCATAACAAGTATAACGTGTTAAATTCATAAATTGGGTCTTTTTAAAGGTAAAGAATATAAATTGGGTTAATAAAAAAACAAATATTAATAAATTATTAAAGTTTATAACAAATGCATGCAATATAAATTTGAATGGACTATAAATCTACATTATTTTGAAGTAAATCTATATAGAAAATGTTTATTTAGAATTATATGCAATCATGTGTAACTTATAAAAGAATTTTCTTTGAAATTAAATATGTTGCATGTCATGATATTTGCAGCGATGGACTTAGAGTTTATTGCCTTAATATTGTATGAAAATTCAGTACATCCAAAGATAAAAAAAATGAGTTACAAGATACACTAGTGTTCTCATGAGAAAATTCTAGAAAAGGGAAACCATAGGATTTGGCCAAAATGAAATGATTATGTTATGTTTATCATCAATTGCAAATAATGCCCTTCCTTGAGAAAATGTGTGATGATATAATGTAGTAAATATATAATGTATAGAACGCATTGCATAGTGGTAGACAGAATAGAACCCTACTGTATTGGGAGTGGATGAGAGGATTCTACTAGGGCTAGCTTTTTTCTTATGATGCTTCTAAAAAGATCACTCTAATCAGAGATAAATTAAAAGTGGTGCAGGATAGGCAAAAATATCATTATAATGCAATGCATCGAGCCTTGAAATTTTAGGTTGAAGATTTTTTTATATGTGAAAATCTGACCAATAAAAGGCACAAGTAGACATATGAAAGACGGAAAGTTTGGACCTTTTGAGATAATTGCAAAAAAATGAAAAATATGCTTATAGGTTATAGTTTCCATAGCATATAACTGATATTCACAACAAATTCCATATGTCATCTTTAAGAAAATGGGCTTGAAGATGAAATGCGTCAGAACTCAGAATCTAAGCTATAGAGTATAACGAGAAAAGATTCTAGCATATGATGTTAAAAGACTAAGGAATAAATATTACAATGATTTATGTGGAAGCACAAAACTGAAAGATAAGCTATTTAAGAAAAAAAGTCTGAGATGTAATAATTGTAGATTTTCATCCTAATTTGTGTTCTGAAATATCGAGGATGATACTTTCTGACAAGATGAGGATTAGAAAGCCCACTTAAAAAGACGTCAAACTACTTATTCTGACCACATATTGTGAAGGTGAATTTTTAAAACTTATGTATCTATACCGTATGCATGTGTTTGTGAATATTTTGCACGTATGCATCTGGATATTTGAGTCTGTTCTGAACCAGGTCCTAGGGTAAGTTCCGAACCAGACCTTAGCCACTGATGGCGGGCTCAACCAATCTACTAAGGCTTGCACCTTTTGATGATCTACATGAATTCCTTTCTTGCTCACCACACGCCCTAGAAATACCACAAAAGTCAAACCAGAATTCATAATTTGAAAATTTAGCATACAAATTTCAAGGCCTTAATACATATTGGGTCAACCTCGAATGGACTGAGTGCTCCTCAGACTTTGAGTACACTAGGATATCTCCAAAAAAAATATTATAATAAAATGATCCAAGTACTCTGTAAACACTCAATGCTTCAGATCCATAAACACGAATGGTGTATTCGTCACACCAAACGTTATCATTAGAACTCATGTTGCTTATATCAAGCACTAAAAGTTATATTCACCACATCTTCGAACTTAACCCTCAACTGATGATAGCCTTATCTTAAATAAATCTTATAAAATATAGCTGCTAATTAATTAAACAAATCATTTATCCTGGGCAGGAGTGTTGCAAATCTGAGTTTATGGATTAGACTTTTGATGATAGTAAACATTCATAATTGTCTGTGACTGCCTTGCCTACTAACTTTTCAGGTCCACAAGATTGAGTGCAACTCAAGCCAGGTCAAGATTGGGTAGATTTAGTTTAAGTCAGTTAGTGCAACTCAAGCCAGGTCAAGATTGGGTAGATTTAGTTTAAGTCAGTTTGTATTTTTTTCTTTTCTTGATTCCATTGTAAAACTGGTTCCTAATGCTAAGTAACCTTACATACACACACTTGGGAGTTTTTCTATTATTTTCTGTTTTTGAGTACAATGTCCTGGACGATGTTCATATCAGCCAGGACAATACGACTAAAAACAGAAACCCTAATTAGGGCATTCTAGTTAAGATAGCCGTCATTAAGCACATCGTCCTAGACGATCCTTATTTCGGCCAGGACGATAGGCTCAAATTAGAAAGAATCAGTCGCCAAATCTATTTTGGTAAGATTTATTTTTAGACATCGGTTAGGCCGATCCATTACATCGGCCTGGACAATTTATTATATTGGCCTGGATGATTTTACACAATTATGCCTAAATTAATCTGATAATTAAGGAAAGCAAATTAAGGCTTGATTGATATGATCATATCGTTCTGGATGATCGCAGGATCGTCCGGGATGATCAGTTCAAAAAATCCTTGGTTGCTCCTTGCTCCTGGACGATCAAACATCGGCCAGCTCTTTTCCGAGCCATGTTCTGGACGATTTTCCTCAGTTTTGAACTAATCATCCGGGACGATCGTGAGATATGCCCGGACGATCAAGCTAATTTTGGATCGTCCAGACCTCCTTTCCGAGCAATTTTCTAGCCGATAATATGTGATTTGAACTAATTGTACAGGATGATATTTTATCATCCTGGATGATGTAAACAAAATTTCTTCTGATTGTCCCATGTCGTCCAGGCTGATTGAGCTTAATTTGTACTGATCGTATAGGACGATAAAAATATCATCCTGTATGATAATGTTGGTTCTTGAAATTCTATTTAAAGCACCCAAATTTTCTCATGCTTAATACCATGAGTGCTGATGTCTTGACCTGAGAGAGCCTAAGGAGGGAGAGAGAGAGAGAGAGAGAGAGAGAGAGAGAGAGAGAGAGGAGAGAGGAACTTGTGAGGTGAAGTTTGTGAGAGGTTCACAAAGGTTGCTCCAAGAAAGGTTCCAAGTCATCTTCTTCGTTCTTCGTCCTTCGTCTTTGGGAGGTTCCTGGGAGGTCTACTTCAGCAAAAGTTCCGGGTTCTCTGCCCGCTTCAGGAGGAAGCAAAAGGAGTCGGTTCTCTGCCACATCGGGGTTGGTGAAAAAGAGTATGTTGTAAAGGCTTCTCCGCCTAGCTAAGGGAGCTAAAGGAGAGACTTAGTTAGTGCAATACTCGGATGGTGCCTCTGAGGAGTGGACGTAGGTCAGTGTTTGACCGAACCACTATAAATCCGGTGTGATCTTTCTTTGTTTTATTTTCGCATTTAATTTCCCATCCGTTACTCTTTGTGGTGAATTATTTTTATTTTAGTTTTGTGCTTTGCTTAAGAAAGTTTTTTTAAAATACCATTAGGCTGGATAAAAACTTTATCCACAACTCATATAATTGAACTTTTAACTCTTATAATTCTCTAGGTGTCATTCCATATAGTGTCTTTTTTTATCAGAGTCGTACTGGGCACCATCTCAATATATAATTCTACCTCTCTTTATGGAGGCAACCTATATAATTCTTTAGGAGAAATATCATAGAATTACTTCACAACTGGAACAATTCTTAGACCTCTATCTAATTTATTCAAATCTCTCACATAGGAAAAAATATATATAATTCTCCTTTCTCCAAGGCTTATCTACTTGCAATACAAAAATTAGGGATTATAAGGCACTCTAGCACCATGAAAGTAAAACACATCTCCCTTTACAAGCAAACTCACTCCCTTCTTATTACAATCAAATATCTGAGCCTGATACTTACTCAATTAGTCTTTATTTACTATCACATCAAACTCCTTTAGAGGTAACACCATTAGTTTAGATTTTAGAATCCTATTTGTAATCTCAATTTCACACTTATAGATCTTTCCAGCTACTAGAAAACTTAGTGAGTAACAAAATAGACAAGCTAGACACTTGCACATCCAAAATCAAACTCATATCATCCAACACATGTTCAAACAAAAAAGATTGTCTTACCTTAGAATTGAATAAAAGACATCAAAATAAGCAAGAAATAAATTATATATTTGTAATTATATATAGTACCTCCTTTGCCTCAAATTGAGTCAAATTATATAATTTAGGTTGCATCAGGGTTACACTGATAATTAAAATCGACTCTTACTGAGGTACTCTAGAGGTCTCACCGACTACTATAGAAGGGGTTGACTACTGCCTATAACTCTGACTGCCCTAACTTTGCACCTACCTTTTGACACTTTCTGCGAGTATTACGCCATCTTATGACCTGACTGACCACATCTAAATCACTCATCCATATACATAAAATTGTGACTTGTATGCTTCCTCTAATGAAAACTACACATAAAAAAAAACATTATTAATTAATACAAATCCTTTAATACTCCTAGATACAATAAATCCTCCCCTCCTGAAATCACCAAGCTCTACTATGGACTTCTTTCCATTGAATACACTCCTAGAGGGCTCTCGTCCAAAATGATTCATGCTTGCATCTCACCACAGTGGGGTGGTCATAAGTCATTCTTCACTACTCTAGCTCATTCTATGAGGTTTAAAAGTCACTAATATAGAATATATTCATGGGATGGCTCAAACTTTCCTTCATACCTTGCAAAAATTGATAACACTTCTCCTATGGAGTACTAACCAACTGATTAACATATCTGACAAGAGTTGTGAACTCTGCCTCACACTACATCACTGTCTCTCTCCCTTGCACCAATCTTAGAAAGGACTCTTGCATGTGCTGGCTGGAAGATGGTAGCACAAACCAACTTTTGATTGTCTCCATAAACTTCCCACTGATCTTTGAATTTGTCCCTCCCTGGAATTTCTCCTCTTACTAGCCTACCCATTAGCTCTATGCTTCCCCCCATCCAATAGAAATATAACCAATGAAGCTTTTCTGTCATAAGGACACTACATACTATCAAACGAATTCTATATATCATGAACTAGTCTTTAGCTACCTGAGGCTCAATTGTACATGGAAAATAAGGTGGTTTCAATCTAAGAAATAACAATAAATACTTGTCAACTTCGTGTCCTTTAACTTCTACCATCTAACCCTGAGCATCACTCATTAGTTGAGCCACTAACCCAACAAACATCATTATTAAATCAAAATTCATAGCCCGCACAATACTTTGACTAATTATAGCATAACCGAAACTTTATCTATCAATCGCCTCTTACTCTTGGGGGTTTATGACGCAGCAACACTTTAATCTATATTAAGAGTAAGGGCATTCAATTATACACATACTTAATAAAACTAACAAAAAAGTTTTACTCGAGAATCTAAACTCCTTTCCCCTACTAACAAAAAATATTTCCTATAACTTTGGTTATAGCTCTCAATCCTTCCAAATCATTGCTCTGATATCATCTTATGACGCCATAGGATCTAATGGAATGCTTTGATCACTTAAACCTATAATTAATTCACTCATCTATTAATCAAAGATAATCATAGCTACTAAAATTCAAAATATAAAAACAAATAAAAATAATTTTTATTTTATCAAAACTTAGATACACAAATCAAGTCAACTTCCAAATGTCTGTATATTAGAGTAAATAAACTTGAACTACAAAAAAAATTAATATCTCAAACTCAGAGGATCTTGCTCGTACGCTGTTTGCTCTACCGGACGCTTCCCTTTTCTAAAATATTAAAAGAAATAAAATGATCACAAGTAGTTCAATAGATTCCCTTCCTTATCCATCCTTGATATTAGTACCCAATATAAATTAGTAAATAACACGATGATATAAAGACTAGCAAAAAGAAATTGAATGTAAACATAGATTACCAAAGTTTCAGAGTATATTTAATTTCAGAATTAACATTTTTTCTTTTCTAGGCACTTGCACAATTGTCAATTATTTATGCATTCATAATATTACAATCAATGCTCCGATATTCCAATATATTAATTAATATTTGTTGCTAAAAAATTATACCAAGAAATATTTTAATGCTTAAAGCAATTCATATAATCATTTATTTTGTATAAATATTCAATTAGATGAATTAATAAAATATTTTTATTTGAATTTTCTTAACATAATTTTTTTTTTACTTGAGTGTACCATTTCTATACCATCATTAGTACGTTTCAACACGCGGAATTGAACACCATTGTCGGAATCCGTCATTGTGGCCAATTCAACCGAACACGGAATACGACCACTGATCTATTGACACGTTCACCTTCTGAGACTTTAAAAGAATAGCTTCGAATGATCCTAATTAAATTAAGCGCTTATTTTTTCTTAAAAAGTGAGCGTGATAGCGACATAATCATAAATATAAGAACATAATCATGAAATATTAGCTTGGAAGGGTCTATATGTAGTAGTAGCGTTTGCAGAGAAGGTTGTGAAGATGGAGGAAGAGAAGAGGAGGAAGAGAGGAGGAATGGAAACAGAGATATTGGAGACCATTGCCTTTGCAGCGACGGCGGCCCTTTTCATCTCCGGCATGAAACTTTTCCTTTCTCTTGTTTTCCGGCGATGGTCGGCCACCACCGCTGCACCGCCTCTCCTCTTAAGCCTTCTAATCCACCTCATCGTTGCTTCCATAGTTTTGGTCTCTATCCACCAAAGCTTATTTACTCCTTCCAACCATCGATATATGCGACGCCGCTCCCATCGCAGCAAGAGGAAGAATAGCTCTGTTAAGGAGAAGAATAAATGGGAAGACGAAGAAGAAGAAGAAGCTGAAGATAAGGAGGGAGTTGATGCAGACGAGCTTAATGCAAAAGTAGAGGCTTTTATAAAGGAATTCAGGCAGCAGCTTAGAATTGAATCATTTTCTTCTAGATTTGAAGCTTCTAATTAATTAATACTCATTTTCTTCCTGCTCCAGTACTCGATGCTAGTTCAAGCTAATCTGACTCATTAACTCAGCAAATTTATCTCATGAGTCATTCATCGAGTCAATTTGGAGTTCTATTGACTCACTTACACCCCTAAATAATTTTTATCATGATTATAACCATTATATTTATCTTAAATTTTAGTCAATAATATTTATCATGGACAAAAGAGACTCATCTAACGTTTTCTTACTCTTATGTACTTGCCTATTATTTAATATATAAATATATATATATATAACTATTTAGGAAAAAATTAAATGCTAAGGCTAAGCTCACCGTACAATCATACATGATCAATCATGAGGGCTTCGTTTGGTTATACGACACTTTTGTAAAATATAGTTTTTGAAATATTGATTAAGAGAATGAAATTTTCTAAGCGAAAAGCAAACAACAAAAAAATTTATCAAAATAGTAGAAAAATAAAATTCCCTAAAAAAATATTGTTATAGAAGCGTCCCATCAAAACAACAACAAAAACATAATTTTGAAAAGCGTCCTCTCAAACAAGGCCTTAGACGTCATTTGATTAGGCTTAATTTCTCATTTTTAATTTCAAGAAGTAGAAAATAGTTACTTTTAAATGCTTTTATATAATTTCGTTTTACGTAACTCTCTTTTTTTATCGGTTATAAAAGTTATTTGATTTCTACTTAATTCATTTCAAACTCAGTGTCTAAAAATAAGCATTTTAAAAAATATTACTTAAAGAAAATTTTATACTTGAAACCCCTTTTTCTCAACATTTGTTTCTAAAATTTCATTTTAAATAAACAACAATCCAACCAAACAAAGCCTTAGGCCCTTAATGTGCTAAGCAAGTTGGAGCACAGAGAGGAGGCATGCCATCCTTTGCTGTGCGACACATAAGTATGGTTTCATTATTGGGTCCAAAAGAAGAGTGAACTAATTCAAATGAAAACGGCCTTCCAGTATTAACCGCCAGTCCGCCAGCAAGAATGGAAACGATAAAACGACTAATCAAAATTTAAAACAAGAAGAGGAAGAAGAAGAAGAAAAAGGGGAGGAAGAATGGACGCATCCATTGACAGAAAGGCGGCTGTACAAATAATTTAAGAATTCTTCCTCCGTCGGCGCTTTACCTGTTCTTAAATTTTAATTAATCAGAAGCCCGGCCTCATGAATCCTTTCTCTGATTCCCCTGGCCCCAGTCGTCAGCCATTCTCCCCTTCTTCATCGGAATCATCATCTTCCTCGTCTTCGTTGGAGGGAAGGAGATATGCGGTCGCCGCCAGTGTGGAGGAGGAAGATAAATCTATGTCCGTACAGCCGGAATGCTATGTTTGTGGGCGGCGGTTCGGGACTTGGAAGGCTCTGTTCGGGCACATGAGATGCCATCCCGATAGGGAGTGGAGAGGAGTTAGACCCTTGGCGGAGGGAGAAGAAGCTTGCAGAGGAAGGAAGAGATGGCGGCGTCGGAGGAGGCAAGAGGAGGCAACAGCGGCAGGAGGATACGCATGCCGAGAATGTGCGAGAGTGTTTAAGACGAAACAAGCGCTGGGAGGGCATAGAGCGAGTCACAGGGGAGTGATTGGATGCAATACGAAAGCCAAGGAGACGACGGTGAGGGTGGGGCCAGCAGCGGCGGACGTCAGAGGAGAACGAGGACTAGGAGGAGATGGGAAGACAGTTGCTTGCCGAGTGTGTGGACGACAGTTTTTCACTTATCATGGGATGAGAATTCATCAGAGAGTTCATCGTGAACGACCAGGAGGGGAAGTAGTGGCTAGGAAGACAGAGGAGAAAGGGTTCATTGTTGATCTGAACCTTCCGCCGCCGCCGGAGGTTGCCGAGGAGGAAGATAAGCAAGCTGGAAACAAGCAGGGATAGTGAGATTTTAATTTCGTAGAAGAAGCTTCAATGCCGTGGGTATATATATTATTATTCATAGTTTACATTGGCAGACTCCTTTTGAATAGTTTTTTTTTTTATTATTGCTTCTTTAATCTGCTGTGTAGAGAAAATAAACTTTTCAAATTGTTGTAAAAAATAGTTTTTTTTTTAATTTTTTTTAAGCAACAAAAAAAAA
Organism: Dendrobium catenatum; assembly: GCF_001605985.2. Lineage (NCBI taxonomy): Eukaryota > Viridiplantae > Streptophyta > Magnoliopsida > Asparagales > Orchidaceae > Dendrobium > Dendrobium catenatum. The sequence continues at coordinate 23,110 of NW_021319357.1, read as the reverse complement.
CCCAATGATTTGAAGTTGATGTTGTTCAACTTCAATAGAAAATTTGATTTTGATAAATAGTTTAATGTATTCCACAAATGCAATACGTTATACTGAATTTGCATGTGCCAAAATTAGCTTAAGAATGGCTCATTAGCTCATCAAACGAATAAGACTTTGTTTGAGATGGCTTTCTAACTGATTCTTAAAACAATTTTTTAATAAAAAATAAAATTTTTTAACTAAAAAGCTGCTTTGAAAAGTAGTAGAAAGATCGTCTCAAACGAAGCCTAAGTTTCATCATTCGGCCATTTTATACAATCATGCAAGAGATCAACCATAGAATATATCTCTTCAGTCATAAGGTGTGATTCATCCCAAGAAAGAAACCTCTTGGCATGTACCAAGCTATAACCACTGACAACTCTCACACCTTTCTCTTTCATCAATAACCTCAACCTTGCCGTCTCATCCTGCAACCCTGCCATGGCATACATGCTCGAAGAAAGAACATATCCCGCCGAGCGCAGAGGCTCCAACTCAAGAACATGGGATGCCACATTTTCTCCAATCTCTCGATCGCCGAATCTTCTGCAGGCACTGAGCAGAGCACCCCAAGCAGCAGGAGCAGCCTCCACCCCTTCTTCAGACATTCTCTTGATCACCTCAAAGCCACCCACAACATCTCCAGCCCTGGCTAGCATGTCCACAATACATGAATAATGCTCCATTCTAGGCTTTAGATCATAGAAATCTTCAGACATCCTTTGGAATAACAAGAGACCTTCCTGTACTAAACCTCCATGACTGCAAGCAGACAAAATGGAGAGCATTGTGACACCATTTGGCTTCACATTCTGCACTGTCATCTCCTCAAGAGCAGCGAGAGCCTCCCTTGCACAGCCATTCATCCCAAGGGCCGCTATCATTGCATTCCAAGACAGCAGGTTTTTTTCAGTCATTCCTCTGAAGATTTTCCTGGATGAATTCAGGCTCCCACACTTTGCATATGCATCTAGGAGTGCGGTTGCGACCGATAAATTGTGCGAAAAGCTGCTCCGAGCTGCCACACCATGCACGCATTTGGAGAGCTTGAGGTCTGCAAGTGTAGAACACGCTTCCAAGAGGCTCAGCAGGGTGACGGAATTCAGTCCATGTCGTCCCAATCTCATCTGGATGAAGAAAGCAACAGCTTTGTGAGGTTCGCCGCAGTGTGAAAACCCAGATATCATTGTGCTCCATGAGACCACGTCTCGGCTTCGCATTTGCCGGAACAGTCTAAGCGTCAGTTCCATGAGCTCGCATTTTGCGTATGCATCTAATAATGAGTTCATCACGAAATTATTCAGCTCAAACAGCCTGCGGATAATTAGAGCATGGATCGACCTGCAAAATGCTTCCAGCCCAAGCATCTTGCAAGCTTGCAAGAGGATAACAGCAGTGTATGCATCACCCTCGACTGCCGCCTTTTTCATTGATTCAAGCAATAGCAATGCTTCCATATACTTGTCATTCTCAACCAACCCAGATAAGATACTATTCCAGGAGACCAGGTTTGTCTGAGCCATCTGAATAAAAACCATGTAGGCAGAATTCATATGAAAGCATTTTGAATACATATCAATGAGAGAATTATTGATGAACAAATCAGCCTCAAATCCTCTTTGGAACACATGGCCATGCACTGATCTTCCATAATTAACATCCCCAACAAAACTACAAGCTTGAAGAACACTAACTAAAACAAGGCCATCCATTTCTATGCCATCCTCCATAGACATTTTTCTGAACAATTGCAATGCATTGACTGCACCCCCAGTCTGAACATAACCACTGATCAGCGAGCTCCAAGAGATGACATCTCGTTCAGAGATTTCATCAAATAGCTTCTGCGCAGACTCCACATTATTACATTTTCCATAGAAGCTCACTAAGGAATTCTGAAGCGAGATATAAGATGAAAATCCACTCTTAACAATGAAGCCATGAAAGCACTGACCTTCTGTCACAGCTTTTAATTTCCAGCAAGCCTGAAGAACAAGGACCAAAGTAGACAGATTTGGTACAAAGCCGCAAGCCTTGGCTTCTATAAATAAGCACAGACCAAGCCGAGAATCTCCTTGGCTCAAAAAACCATGAATCAAAGCATTCCAAGAAACCGAGTCTTTCCACAGCATTTCATCGAACACATTCCTCGCACAACCTTTCATGCCCAGTTTCAAGTAGAAGCTCATGATCGAGTTGCCTGCGGATGTGTAGGAATCGAAGCCCGTTTTGATCGCATCGGCATGAGCCAAAGTTCCTTCTTTTACTAACTGAAAGTTTGCACAGTGCTTGAAGAATGGATGAAAGGCTTCCAATTTCAGAAAAGAAGCCATCTTTGATTCATAATAGCGAAAGAAAACTTGATTCTGGGATGAAAATTCTCCGAGCAGAAGTGAAGCATGAGATTTTACTGGGACACGCATTCAGAATCAGAAGATGACCAACTGCTTCAGCTTTCCAGAGCATACCGAAAATCTTAGTGGTTAATTTATTTTCCAAATTAAATTGAAAGAGTCGATTGAATGATTTTAATAAATATTTTTATGAAACATTTTAATAACAAATAGTTCACAATCGAAATAATTAGTTTCTTAGTATCATTTTTTTTATGTATTACGCTTCTGATACTATTAATTAATAAATTCAAAATATTTAATAACTTTGGAATCAGTAAAATAAATACTAAACATATGTTGCAATATCAGTAATATTTTCAGTCTGAGATTTAAAACTATTAAATTTATATAAAATTAAAAAATCTACATGAAGAAAAAGAAGCTATTTAAGATATAGACCGAAAAATGCTTATAAATCAGAAACAATATATTTTTTTAGCATAATAGCATTTTCTATAGACCTGAAAGTGTCAGACAATGCATTTGCTGCCAGAAGTTCGCTTAGCTACAACTTTCTATTATGCATTATTAAAAAAAAAAAGGTTGACAAATGGCCAGAAGAAAGAATAAAGAATAAACTTTTCAAGATTAAGGCTCCATTTAGAACGGCTTTCTTACTGCTTCTTGAAGCAATTTTCTAGCACAAAAAATAAAACTTTTATACTAAAAAGCTGCTTTACGAAATAGGAAGAAAATCATCCCAAACGAAACCATAGTGTTTTTCCTCTAGTTGAGGTCATTGAGCGATGGAGCAGAACTGTACGTAGGGGTCATTATAATTCACAAACTTGGACCAATACATCTTATACTTGATGATTGCAAGATCCAGCCAAGGCTTATAGTTGCCATTGTAATGAATGACAGCAGCATTCTCAATCTCTGAGGGGTTGATTGCAGGATCGTAGCCAAGACCAAGAACATGCCATCTTCGATCAAGAGGATATGTCAGGTTGTAAAAAGTGATCAAGCCCGGAGGTAGTGAGCCCAGCTTCCACAGTTTTCGATCCACATTCTGTACAATAAAAAGTCCTTTAAAATAGATTGAATTGAAGCAACTTATTAAATGCAAATATATAGAATATGAAAATATATCCAAAGAAGCTAAGAGTTTTTCTTACCAAGTCTTGCCAGTAGTGATATATTCCAGTAATATTTCGCCTCTTCCATTCAACCAAGTCAAAGATGTTCATGCCAAATGCCCAACCGCAAGCCTGTGGGTTGAAATGATTTGAAATTATTGGGCTTGAAAAATTCAAGTAGGTATCAAATCTATGAAAGCTCTCTTTGCAGGTCTCCACTGCGCCATTTACCATGCCTTTCATATCTATAGACCAAATAGGAGTCAAATCCTTTTGCACAACTATGTCATCATCAAGGAATAGTATCTTATTAAGCTTTGGGTAAACCTCAGGCATATAAAACCGAAGATGATTAAGCATAGACAAGTACTTTGGATTCCTATATTTGAGATTTTCATTCTCAGTAGAAAGTGATGAGGGATGATTAGCTTTAAAGTAATATTCTTTGATTCTTGCCGATTCAAGCTGGCGAAGAACTGCACAGTAAGATGAGTTGAGCCATTTGAATTCATCGATGTTTTGCACTTCTATTGTTGCAGGTGAAGGAGGATGTTTGATGAACCACATTCTCATAGCAGCAAAATTCAATCTATCAGTAACTATGTGAAAGACATGCTTCTCGGGTTCCTTTGCATGTACTGCAGTTGAGTTAACTACCACTGATGTTGCGAGTACATTATCCGAGAATATAGCGTAATGGTACAGCGATGGATCACTGAACTTGCTATTATCTGATAGTTTTTCAGTATGGTATCTATGCAAGTAGTAATCAGTGGCCAAGTATAAGGGAAGACAATGGAGTGGTCTAGGAACCGTCTTCGCCGCATTCTGTATCAAAAATGTGCTTTGCTTTTTAACAACATTTATGCTACTTTCTGCAGACTGAATCATGGCTCGAAGCTTTCGATCCACCACTTCGCAATCATAAAGAGCATCTTTCGCAACAGATAAAGTATGACCCATCGCTTTAGCGCATTCGAGAGCACTGCATACAGAAAAAGAGGTCTCCAGCAATTATTAACAAGAATTGCTAGAAACATAAAACAAAGGAAAAGTTGACATAAAATACTCTTGTTGCATATCAGCATCTATGCTTGCATCTTCAATGGCATGTTGAGTTTCCCTAATGTGTTTAAGAAGTAAATCATAAAGATCTATCTTCTTCATAGAATGAGCTATGCTGGCATATACTTTCGCCATTACAATCTGATCTTTCATGAGCTTCAAGAGGGAGTCAGAGATTGGATTCTGATATTCAATTCTCCATATACCGTATCTTCCTCTTGTTGTGTTGTTAAACTGCTTGGAACGTTTAATAGCTCTAGCTTCAATCTCGAGTTCACTTTCTTCACTCATATTGATCAGCTCTGCAGCTCTCTTTTCTCTCCTCCTTTGTCTCAATCGCTATAGAAAATAAGCATTAGCAAAAATAAACCGAAAAATAAAATAAGGATATGGTAGCAAGCGTTCACCTGTCTTTTAAGCTTTAAGGGGGTGATGGAATTGGTTTGCTTTCTCTGATCAAAAAAAGGTCGAATATCATTTTCTGATTTGCTCATAGTTTTCTGAGGTGGCAACTCTATCTGAGAATTTGATTAAAACATTAGTTTTCTCCATAATGAAAATAACGAACTAACACTATAAAATCCTTGAAGTGAAAAATGAGAAGTTTCCAACCTAAAGTATACCAAATTAAGTTTGCATGATAGGGTAGAGTTGTGAATATAAAAGCCTCGCGATTTCATCTTCGAATATTAAAGAAAAAAAAAAGTTTCTCCTGTTTTTGTATGCTCAAGGAACTACTTTTTATGCCTCTCTTTTTTTTGGTATAATTGCTATGTCTATCTTATTTTATAAAAAGATTGATCTAATGAAAACGGGCAAAGATTACCACTTTAGCTTTTTCAGTTGCATGTTTCCCATCATCAGGATTCTCCCAAACCCAGGAAGAAGATAAATCTCTTGAATTTATTGTACGCGTCCGGACACCACCAGAAACATCAGTATATAACACAGTTATATCAATGCCCTGAAAGAATTGAAAAAAACAAAAAATAATTTAGAGCATGGATTAATAATCATAGTGTCCCCAGTCAAGCTTTCCATTGAGACACTATGTTCCTGTTAATTAAACAATAAATCATGGATGAACTACTAACAAAAAAGGAAGATGCCGAATGTAAGAGTAAGCAACGCAAAATATTAGTAACGGACTAATCGATAAAAAAAGAAAGAAGAGAAAAAGGTGGATGGATAGCTGGAAATAAAAAGGTAGCTTATGGTATTTGCAAACACCAGTAACACATTCATGGTGTAGTATCATTGTAACCTTGTCGGCATCATGCAATAAAAAATCAAACTTCAACAGCATTATTGATGCAATGCGCCATCATTATAAAGCATCACATCATCAACATCCAACACAGCATTAAATCGGCTACAAAATATTATTTGATTTATTTTACATGTAATAAAAAGGAAAGCTTATTTTAGTGGATTATTTCAAAATAAAGATTTTATATGAAAGATCCAAAATTATTCGATTTGATTGTATTTTGATTAATTTCCTTTTATTTATCTTTCCTTTAAATGAAAAAAAAAAAATTCAAGTGATATGAATACAAGCCTCCCTTCTTTTATCCACCAAGCAACTTAAAGACAATTCATCCTCATCATCTCCAAACCATCACATTCATCATCTACATCACTTATCTACCACAGATGATTGAGTTTTTACTAATATATAAACTAAGAAGTGCATGCTAATACATGTATATATTAAGAGTATTTGTAAATAGCAAGTATCATTTATGCAATTTTTATGGTTTTTTTTGGATAATATGACCGGATTGTTAATTTAAGACGTACATGTACAAGAATGTATTCACTTACAAAAAGATCCCAAAAAATGCAGCAATAGAAATGAAAGCATACATAAGTAGTACACCTAAAAACATGAATCAAAACCTATCATGTGGAAGTGTGATACTGTGATATAAAAAGTTTAAAGGAAACAAATTTAACGCCAACTACTAATATGTTCAGAAAGATTAAAAGGAAACGCTTTAAAACCTTTTCGTTATCGCAATTCTCACAGTTTTTCTGGCCATGCCCATTGTCAGCTCTTAGACTGCAAAGATAAATTATCAAGCACATTAACTGTAGGTTAAAGAAAGAACAGTCAACTTTAGAATAATGTTATAATAATCTCTATCAAAGTTTTGAGTAATTGTATAACTACCATGGTGTTCTAAGAAGACAAAATCAGTGAGAAAATAAATTGCTTGCTTTTGATGTCATATAAAGCTACGATCTGCTCAGCCCCATACGCATAAAGGGAAACTCCAAGTACAATAATTTCCTTAGTATAATTTGACGCTACTTTGATGCAATAATTCTCTGATTCTACTATGATGACCGAAAAAGGGTACATGCACCTGAGAGAACATGGAACTAGCAAAGGCATGTTTACAGATGTCAGCAAACTAAACTCAAGTGAACTAAGCCATAATCCAACTTGGTTAGACTCGAAATTATACAAAGGGAATGAGTTAACAAAGACAGAAAATTCCACCTTATGCTATGGTTTCTTTAGTCGTGAGAAAGCTTAAGGCTATCTCAAGCTAATTTAGAACTCTGGACATTTGAGATAGTGAAGTCACCACAGTTCTAACAAAGTTCTTTTAGTATAAGAGCGCTCAAGCTAAGCCATATTCCAACTTGTCTCGACTTAAAATTGTATCAAGAGAATGAGTTAGCATTAATAGAAATTTTCAGGTATGTCTTGCTCTAACCGTGAGAGAGCTCATATCTATCTATTCAATTACAATGTTTGAAATAAAATTATTCTAAATTATTGTAGCATTTATGGCCGCTTTTATAATTTTATTCTATTTAAAAGTAATTAATTTTAGAATTATTTTTAGTTTGAATTGGATGACAAAATTTTAAGGGTTTTTTTTATTTGAGTTGTGAATTAAGTTTGAATTTTGAATTTCAATGTGAAATAGGGGTTTTATCGCATGTAATAAATAATAAAATTATGTATTTATTAAAATATTCTCTCTAGAGAGATGGTCTAGAGCAATTGTTAAGTTGCCAATTCTGAAGTCCCTGAGTTCAAGTAACAGAAACAGCCTCTATGCAAAAATAGGTATAACTCCACATACATCCTCCCTAAACCCTACAAAGGCATAAGCTCCAACCCTCTGTGCATTGAGTACGCCAATTTACATGAAAATCCTAAATTTTCCAAACAGTGTTTTTTTCCCAGGGCAGTAGCATAGGGTGATTCCTAGTATTTTTTTACAAGGGAGAATATTGCACAGATCAAATACGATATGCCACCACCAGCTTCAAATCAATAAGTTATGAAGAAACAATTTATGAAATTTCATTCATTATAATTCAATTATAACATATTAGAAAATAAAAAAATAAAAAAATGAAAAATAAGAACAAAAAGCAAATTGATTATCTAAAGAACTAAACTACAACTGATCTCCAAATGGTAACTTACACTTTTGAATCACCCAGCTTCATACAGAAAAGGCCATCTGACATTCCTGATATAACTGTAGACAATAAAATTATAACCTGTAAAATTAAAGGAGACTAAGTGGTTGAAACACAATGCCAGTTATTAAAATAAGCTTCAGCTATAACATAAATCAGCCCCACACAGACTTCTTCTTAAAGGAATGAATTATGAAAGAACACAATTTCTTAAAATAAACTTCAGCTATAACATAAACCAGCCCAAAACAAACTTCTTGTTAAAGGAATGAAATATGAAAGAACACAAATACCAAAGATTCATCACATCATCAGCGCTAGCCTCATCCCAAGTAGGGGTAACATAAAACAGTGGCAATCCAAGATGCAAGCAATCCTGCAGGGTTTATTTAATTCGTAATGCTACCAAAGTCTATGTATAGTAATTGCATTCCATAAAGTAGGTTGTAGACTAACACTATACAATAAAGCTATTGCTATGAAACTCTAAGCCGCAATGAAAAGCGATATTATCAACTCATCCCAAGAGGAATTTGTATAGGATAAGACTAATGATGCCTTTCCGGAGAGGAAATCACTTAAAATAGTTTGATCTATTGAACTTTATCAACAATCAAGTAGGCATTCCACCCTAGTGATCTGACATATTCAAAACTTGAATTATTGTTTGTTATAGGCCGACTTCATTACTTCCAAAAGAAAACGCATTGCTTCATTTGAGGACTCACAAATATAGGATTTGGAAAAAATGCACATCATAAATGTAATTAAGAACTTCATAAATTCACTCAGCACTCAGCAGCAGATATTTATAAGAGCTCAATTATGCACGTACAAAGCACCACACAAATAAAACCCGAGTTCTTTCTCCAGAAAATGTCCGTAATAAATTCTTGAACAAAAAGTGAGATGCCATAATTTAAAATAAGTTAAACAAGAACATTCGTCCATCTTTATTAGCATAAAGAACAACCAAAATAATCCTATTGGCATTCCCTCACCAATTTCCATAAGTACAAAAAAAGTCATTTATTTTCACAAAACAACACATCATTATTACCTATACTTTCAGCCATCACGTATCTCTGTTTTGTAAGATAGAACACAAATTAAACATATTGTTTTGTTTTTTTAACTATAGTGCAAAAATATAATTAAGTGAATCAGAATATTAGTGTACCGGAGAGTACCAGGGCTAAAGACTTTCCCATGCTGATGATTCTAGATATCACATCAACTGTTACAAGTTGTAACTTCTATGATAAAACTATTTGTCACTGCAGAAATAATGGCATAAATAGGCCAGTCCTCGTTGAGTTGAGCAAAACTTTAGAACGGAATCACCTGTAGAAAGAACAAATCTGTGTTATATACTCTTAAGATTCAGACGGATGAATTGACGTGCTAAACATATTCAACTAAAGAAACAGCAAAAATCATCTCTACACTTCTATTAAGTATTGACCATGTCATATTTGTCAGATGCCTAAAATTTCAAATCCGTCAAAACTAGAAAAGAAAAGATAAAATATGGTTAGCTGGGTGGATAACATCTAGATATAAATAAATATTCAAAAGAAAACGTTACAATCCCTCTTCAGTTTTATAAAACTATGACTATGCTGGCTATATACTATGGATTAGAGTGATGGTAGTAAAAAAAGTCATTTACAGCCAAGTTAAGAGTGAAAAAAAAAAGACGAAGTTAAAATGAATATTAGAAAAAACTAGAAAAGATAAATTGAGAAAGAATTATAATAGAAAGAGAAAGTGAGTTGCATCTATTAAAAATAAGACAATGCAAAAGTAATTCAAGTAGTTTGGAATGAGGGAAGAATGAGAATTCATAGGTGGGATAAGGCTAATTATAATAATGAAAATTACCATCGCTCGTCACCCAACCCTTGACAACATACAATTCTTACAAAATTTTCTCGACATAATGAACTTGAAATACAATGTGTTTTTCTCACATTGGTTGACCTTCCACCAATTCAAGATAAAAGAAATAATTAAAGGCAAATCAATCTTTATTATAAAAACACAAATAAGTAATTATGTAGAATAAAGCAATAATTGTAATCAAATTCAAGGCTAATAGCTCATAAGCCTTACTACTAGTAAATGTAATATTATCTTATCAAAATACCAATTTTTGAATAGGAAGCAAGGGGCTAATTGGGATAATTTTTTTAATCTTTTGACAAGAAATAAAAATAGGTTTGTTACCTTAAAAAATGTATTAATTTTGGGAGAATTAAGATCTAATACAGATTTAAATCGTAGCATCTCTATCAAGGGAGAAGATAAATAGCTCAAGGAGGGACATCAAAAGCGGGAGGTACGTCGGGCGATTGAGATGATACAGATGTTAGAAGCTTAGGACAACGTCATACATGAAAGAGAGGAGCTTGGGGAGGGTCTTCGAACATGGGTGGTACGAGGGGGGCATTGGACACTTGGGATGGAAAAAGCACCGGACACAAGTGTGAGCTCCAAAAATTCGGCCTCGGCCTCCACTCGCTTTTCTTATTTGGCGAGGGAGTTTTAACGAACTAAGTTCCAAGGTAAATTTTGGAAGGCAGATATATTAAACAAAAGTAGTACGAAAGGGACATTGGACGCTTGGGGATGGTAGCGACGTCAAACGTTGGGATGAGAAGCTTGAGGAGGATCGCCGTATGTGAGGGTGAGGAGCTCATGGAGGGTCGTTGAAATTGAGGGCGAGAAGCATGAGAATAATGTGTGGTCTCCTTGGCTCTGCCGATAACCATTAAGTAGCATGACTTTTAAAATTTTTTCAAACCAAGCTCTAGGTGACTGCTTTAGCCCATACATAACCTTTTTTTAACCTACACATTTTGTTACCCCTAGATTGTTCCTTGAATCTTGGTGTAATCTACATAAATATTTATTTCTCAAAGTTCTCGTTTAGGAATGCATTTTTGACATCCAAATGATCCAAATGCCAGTTATATTTAGCTGCTAGTGAGAGCAGGATCCTCACGGTATTCATCTTGGCCACAAGTGCAAAAGTTTCTCAGTAGTCCATCTCATACGTCTGAGTGTACCCTTTCGCTACCTATCTTACCTTAAAACTTTCCAGTGCACCATCAATTTTGTATTTCACAGAGAACACTCATTTGCAGCCAACTGATTTTTTCTCTACTGGTAGGTCGATGATCTCCTATGTATTGTTCTTTTTTAGGACATAAATTTCATCTTTCATGGCACTTATCCAAATTTCATTAGACAAGGCTTCAGGAATATCATTAGGAATATAAATATCGTTTAGTGTAACCAGAAAATTTTTGTGTGAAAGTGAGAAGTTATGGAAGGATACAAAGCTGACTATGAGGTACAAGAAATATTTTTTTTAGGAATTTGTATTTATCTCAATTTCAAAAGACGATTCAAATTCTTGGATCAGCTCTGAAGCATAATTCGGATTTGTACGTCTTGAATAAACTTTCACAAACTTCGTATTATCCATAATAGCTTTGTTTTCAATTTTCCTGGCTTTAATTTCAGGTTTAGGTGGATTGGTTTGAGGTGGAGTTGAAGGTCAAGAAGGGCAAGCTCATTTTCCTCATCTTCCTTAATTTCAGTCTCCCCCTAAAGATAAGATTTGGTGAAATAAGATTTTTATTCATCAAAAGTAATGTGAACAGATACAAGAGTTTTCTTGGTAGAGTGATGATAACGCTTATAACCTTTTTAGGTTGATGAATATCCAACAAAGATACATTTGAGTGCTATTGGATCTAATTTTCCTTTATTTGGACTGTGAGTGCGAACATAAGCAGTGCATCCAAAGATTCTGTGTGTAAGGTTGTTATGGGTTCGAAGTTCAAGGTAAAAAGAGGATAGAATATTCATTGGTATTTTTAGTCCCAAAGTTGTTGAACGTAGTCGGTTTATGAGATGTGTCTGTTAGAAGGGCTTCCCCTCAGTAGAATTGGGTACATGGTGGTGGAATAGAAATGCCCTGGTGGAGGCCAAAAAGATGGTCATTTTTTATTTCTACAATTTCATTTTGTTGTCGCATATGAATACAGGAAGACTCATGAATATTACCTTTATTTTGAAAGTAGGAGGATAGAGTTTGGTTAAACTGATTTTTGGAATTATCGGAACAAAATTTTCTTACTTTTACCCCGAATTGACTCTGGATCATGGTGTGAAAAATAGGAAGCATAGTGCTCACATCATATTTATTTTTTAGGTGAAAAATTCAAGAGACTCGAGTGCACTCATCAATAAATGATACAAAACATCAGGCCTCTAAGAAGTTAGAAATTTTTTAGGGTCCCCAGAAGGTAGGAAGGGCTATGATATCTCTCAATTTTGTTTGGAAAAGAAACTCATTTATGCTTGACAAAATCACAAGTTTCACAATGAAAAGATTCATTTTTCAACTTGTAAAAAAAATTTTGTACATATTTTTTAAGACATCAAAAGAAGAATATCCTGATCTAAAATGATAAAGCCAAATAGTATATTTTTTATTAAATAAGGATAAGCAATATACCACTTGAATATCCACAAATTTCATATATGCAATTGCTAAAAAACTATAGCAAAGCTAGTAAATCAAACATTTAATATAAAAGATAAGTATAAAATCAACCAAACCATATAAATCAATTTAAAACGGAAAGGAAAATACAAGTATACAAATACTATTATACATCATTTTAAAAACATTTTACAACCTCAAGAAGATACAAGTCTAAAAGTTAAGAACGCATAACAAATAATAATATATACACAATTGTTACACCATAAGTATCACTCCAAAACTAGCACTGACGAAAAATCTTAATATGAAAAAAAAAATCATGTATAAAGGTAAGAACTTAAATCTGTAAGTAGTGCCAAACTTAAGGATATAAGGAAACATGGAAGAAAAATTTTCAATATGCACAATAATCTATCAATATTAGGAGCAATAGCTAAACATAATCCAACAAGAAAGTGATATAAAACAATAACTCAGATCTGCAGAAGTGAAGAAAAAAAAAAGAATGAAACAATGCATCAGTAATAATAGGAATCAATGAGACAACAAGAACTACAAATGCTCAACCAAAGACAACATTGCTAAGAATGTCACCTCAGGTATCAACCTATCAAACCCAATGAAGACTCTTAGATCCCAATGCGTGGATGGATCATTCAACCTATGCTTATAAGAAAAACGAATAATCACATATCAACTACACATCAAACAGTTAAATCACAATAAAAAGTCTCCTATTGCAATTTAATAAGATTTCAAAACGGTGTAATTTTCCTGGATGCAACATATCAAAAATTCAACAATAAATTCTCAAGATTTCAAAAAACAAAACAACAACGCTATTTTTTTATATGCACAAAGAAAAGAAAACAAATAAAAGGATATTAATAACATTGTCGAAAATAATGATTCATAATAGAACTAAGTATGCATAACACGTGTTCGAGTAATAGCACACATACAGGAAACTGCTTGTCAACCAATGTCAACTAGCTACAACAAAATTCAAATATGATCATGCTCGTCAACCTCAATTCCACCTCCTTTGGTGTCAACATAACCTAGGACAGCACTTTGGGCTGAATTCCAATTTCCACTGCATGGCCACATACTAATGATTAAGAGGCCTTGACATGTCTAGCCAAAGCAATAGCCCCTATGAATTTAGCCACTCTTAGGGGCTACTAGTAGCAGCTTTAACGCAAGATTTAAGTGCCAATCAGTAACAATGCAATTTTAAGGAGTTGTTGGATGCAGGTTTTGAGCAGGATTTAGGCTACAGAAACTTAAATATTTAAGGGGTTGTTTGAATGCAGGATTTGGGCCGGATTTGAGGCAGATTTGAGCTAAATCCCGCCAAAGGGCTAAAAACGCAAAATCAAATCTCACGGTAAATGGAGGCCGCAGTTGACGGAAAAATATCCCTTTTCGTGGTAAATCCCGAATTTACCAAATCCTTCGGTTCGGCGGATTTACGAGATTTGGCCGACGAAGCGCGCCAAAGGGAGAAAGTTACCTTCACAGCTAGCGAGCTTCCGTCGTTGCTTCCGATCAAAATGTCGTAACTTCCGATCCAACAGGAAGGGAAAGTCGTCGAAGGAGCGAAGTGGAATAGCGACGAAGGAGCAGAAGAACGGACTCGTGCAAAACTCTACACATGCGAATGCGAAGGAAGGAAGCCGAACAGCAACGACGAATAGAGCAGGGAAAAGCAAACCCCAAGCAGAAGTTTTTGTCGGTTAACTTAAATCCCGCGTATAAGTAAGATTTACATGCATATCATTTATTTCATGTTATTTATATATCTAATATTTAAAATATTAATATTATATATCTACCGCTCATAAAATAAATATAAGTACTTAGAATAAAATATTAAAATTTATAGGATTTTATGAGTGATATGAATAAGATATACAAGTGACATATTTGATGTTAAAGTTGTATATGGGTGATCGATATTTTTTTAACACAAACGAACAATTCATTCCATAAAAAAGAGCGATTACAAGAACCAAAAAGCAAATGCAAAAACTGAAAGGATGGCAGAGAGATGAAGCCACCGGTGAGCAAGAATGGAGAACTGATGAAAGGAAAATAGTAATTGTATTGAATGAATCCAATAGTTATAGAGAAGTCTATATTTATAAGCTAATACATGTAATTATGTAAATACAGCCATTAGGTGATTTGAGAAGAACCGCTGGCTTGACACTCCCCCTCAAATTGATCATTCTGGGAACGAATGGTTAATTTAGAACGAAGGTCGGAGAAGCGAGTGGTGGTGAATGGTTTTGGGAGAATGTCGGCTATCTGCTCCTTGGACGGTATGTGATGAATGACAATGTTGCCGGCGGTGAGGTGCTGACGTATAAATTGATAATCAATTTCAATGTGTTTGGTGCGAGCATGAAAGACCAGATTCTTGGCTAGTGCGATGGCGGAGATGTTGTCACAGTTGATTGGAGTTGCTAGATGTTGAGGTAGTTGAAGTTCTTCAGCTAGCCGCCGAAGCCAAATCACGTCAGAGGTAGCAGCGGAGAGAGCCCGATATTCCACTACATGAAAACACGGGATTATGTGAAATCCGACGGTAATTAGTGTTTCTGGCGCACTTTCCGGCTCATTACCGGCGCAAAAAACTCTGTGCAGCCGGCGACTTTCGACCGGTAAATTCTGGCGCTTACTGCGCCAGAGATTTGCGTCACATGAGTTCGTCAGTAATTACCGACGTATAAAGCGTCGTTGGTGCGCCAAAAATAACCTACGGTTGGTTTACGGCGCACAAACATACGCCGGTACTCCCCGGCGGAAAATACGCCGCAGAATGCGTCGGTAACTTCCGGTGCACACAAAACGTCGGATAAATCGATATGATTTGTTGTATCGTCGTTTCCGTCGTGTGACCGGCACAAAATCCGCCGGAAACCTGTAGCATTGAAAAAAAATTGCCTTCCCAGCCAACAATCCAATTTCCACACCTGCAAACCTATACAAAAACACTACCATACGACAGATATAAACATAACAGATATAGACATAACAGATATAAACAACTTCAACATATACTCAAAAACATAAATGTTCATTGAAAAACATAAATATCCATGTTAACATTGTTCAATAGCATCAAAGAACTAAAAACATCACATATTGTTCATTAACGCATGATCACATAAGTAAACAAGTTCAAATGACTAAAATGAACTACTGTGAATCTGTGGACTCGTCCTCAGCTGGAGCTACCTCTTTTCCACTCATCTGCTTCCTCATTCTATGCATTTCCTCCAACAACTGATTCTGTTGCTCCTGCATCTGCATCTGCATTTGAACCTGTGCTTGCATCTGAGTTTGCCAATCAGCTTGTGATTTCCTTACTTGTTCTAGCTCAGCTTGAATGGCACTTATTTGTTGAGCTTGTAAGGACTCATGTGAACTGGATGCGAAGCTGGATGCAGTAGAGGAAGTCATCCCCTCGTATGCCTGAGCTTGGGAACCTAAGCCATAAACTCTGTCATGCTGCATTCCTCCGACG
This sequence comes from Dendrobium catenatum, assembly GCF_001605985.2. Taxonomy (NCBI): domain Eukaryota; kingdom Viridiplantae; phylum Streptophyta; class Magnoliopsida; order Asparagales; family Orchidaceae; genus Dendrobium; species Dendrobium catenatum. The sequence goes on along the minus strand of NW_021319357.1, from coordinate 7,039 downwards.
GCCTGCGACCAGATGCGATACTCCAAAAACTCCACAGAGCCGCCAGAAGAGCCCTCACCTGATGCGGCATGAGCCTCTCGAAGCCGTTTATACTCCTCATGTGAAAGTAGAATATAAATATATATAATTAAACTAAAAAAAGAAAATATTAAACACATATAAGTCACTTGTTTCTTTACAAACCAAGAAATGATATTTGGTCCTAAGAATGTGCATAATCCAGAAATTGATTTCCGGTCGGATGGATCGGAGGCCTAGTCAGCATCTATGTAAGTTCGGAGTAGGAGCCGGTATGGATTGGAAACCCGAGTTTGGATGTGCCTTTGATGTATCTAAGTAGGCGTTTCAGCAACTGATGATCCTGTTTTGATGGTTTCTGCATATGTTGGCATATGCGGTTTTTTGCAAATGCGATATCCATACGAGTTATAGTCAAGTACTGAAGAGCTCCCGCTAGTCGATGGTAGAGAGAAGGGTTGTGGAAAGGTTGATCATCTGTAGATTGATTTTTGGTGGACGGTGTCATAGGCATCGGTGCGATATTGCAATCCACAAATCCTGCGTCTTGTAGTAGTTTGGTAGCGTAATGTTCCTGGGAAAGGAAGAAACCGTTCGCTATTTGGAGCACCTGAATACCAAGAAACATGTTGATTTGCCCAAGTTGTTTTACTGTGAATTGAGTATTCATTTCTTTGAGGATTGACTGGATTGCGTCGATGTTATTTCCTGTAATAAGGATGTCATCGACATAGATTAAAATGTAGAGGTGAATATTTGATTGGGTAAAGATGAGAAGTGAAGGATCAAAACGACTGAACCTGAAACCGCGTGTTTGGAGGAATTTCGTCAGTTTTTAAAACCATTGGCGTGGAGCTTGTTTGAGTCCATACAAAGGTTTTTGTATTTTGCAAACTGCATTGGGTTGTTGTCGATCCACAAAGCCGGTTGGCTGTCGCATGTAGATGTCTTAAGTTAAATCGCCGTGGAGGAAGGCGTTTGATATGTCAAGTTGATGTACAGGCCATTTACGGTTTATAGCAAGCATTAGTAGCATACGGATAGTTGGCATCTTCGCCAAAGGGCTGAAAGTTTTGTTATAGTTGATGACAAACTTTTGATCATAACCCAAGGCTACAAGACGTGCTTTGTATTTGTCAACTTGTCCATCCGGTTTGAGCTTTGTACAATAGGTCCACTTGCAACCCAAGATGGGCTTGTTGAGAGGCACGGGAACGAGAGACCACGTCTGTTGTCGTTGCAAAGCTTCGAATTCGTTGGCCATGGCTGTTTGCCAGTGATTGAATTTGATAGCTTGACGATACGTCGTGGGAGTAGTAGCGAAATTACTGGTGCTGAGAAGCGTGAAGATTTCTTTAGGCTTGTGAATTCCCGACTTGGATCGTGTTTGCATTTGATGAATTGGGTGGTTAGATGTGCTGGGTTCGGGAGCGATCTCGGTGCGTTGAAGTGAAGGGATGGGAGGAGGTAATTGATGCAGCGATGGTTGAGAATTTTGAGTAGACAGTGTCTGATTGAGATCAACTTGTTGTGTAGGTGGATTGGAAGCAGCTGAAGTCGGGATTAGGAGAAGAGAAGAGGTAGTTGTGTCGGTCTGGGTGATGATATTGTATGGATGGGCAGTGGATTGGTGGAAAGGAAAATGAGATTCGTGAAACACAACATGTCTGGATATAATGGTCTTGTTGGTGAGGAGATTGTGACATTTATAACCTTTGTGTGAGGGTGAGTATCCTATGAAAATGCAATCGTGAGAGCGGGGAGCAAGCTTGTTAGCTGAGTAAGGTTGTAACCACGGGTAGCAAAAACACCCAAAGGTGCGAAGGTGCGAGTAATTTGGAGTTTGTCCGTAAAGGAGTTGAAAGGGAGATTTGAAAGATTTGGATTTAGAGGGTAGGCGGTTGATTAAGTAATTTGCAGTGGATAAAGCATCAGCCCAGAATTTATTGGGTAACTTGGAGGCGTGAAGAAGAGTACGTGTAAGATCAAGGAGATGGTGGCGCTTCCGTTCAGCCAAGCCGTTTTATTCAGAGGTGTGAGGGAAACTGAGCTGTTGTAGTATGACATTTTCTTGGAGAAAAGATTTGAACACATTGCTAGTGAACTCTCCGCCCCCATCTGATCAAAAAATTTGAGGCTTACACGAGTACTGATTGTTAATTAAACTACAAAATAATTTGAAATTCGCAAGCGTTTCATGTTTAGATTGCATTATGTAAATCCAGGTAAAACGGATAAAATCATCGATAAAGACTACGTAATAACGGTGACCGGTTAAAGAAAGTTCCAGCGCAGGACCCCATACATCGGAGTGTATGAGTTCAAAGGGGCGAGAGGTAATAGAAATGCTATTATTAAAACTAAGTTTGTGACTCTTGGCCACATTACAAGATTTGCATAAGAAAGGTGTGGAATCTTGTCTAAAGTCTTTTAGCTGCTTAGCAAGAACTTGTAGTATCCGGCTGTGTGGGAGTCCGAGACGAGCATGCCACAGATGAGAAGAGGAGCCGGCTGTATGGAGAGCTTGATGATGATGAGCTGGAGCTTGACTAATGTAATAGAGACCGTTACAAAGTTCCCCACGAAGAAGCGGTCGATGATCTTGTATGTCCTTAATTTGAAAGCCATTAGCGTCAAAAGTGATAGATATACGATTATCTGAGGTTAATTTAGAGATTGAAATGAAATTATGAGAGAGAGAGAGGGGACATGAAGTAAATTGCTTAAATAGAGCTTATGAGCGGAGTCTGGCAGAGGGAGTATCCCTTGGCCGGAGTTGTGAATCTGTAGGTTGGATCCGTTTGCAATGGAGACTGAATCTGACCCTTGGTAAGCAGATTGATTGCACAGATTTGAATTGTCCGGCATCAATTGAGACGAAGCACCAGAATCAATAGCCCAATCTTGATTGGGGTAAGACTGCGGTTGAGAGCGTGAGGGCCATTTGGGATGGTGGGTGCATACTTGAAATTGCAACGGTGCCAGCAATTTATGGCTATGTGGCCCATTTTGCCACAGATTTGGCACGTTGGTCTCAGATTGGTGTTAGCGGTTGAACCAGAATTTGATTGTGTGGTAGATGGTTGACGCGTATTGGAGGAAGGATTCTTGAAATTGCGTTTCATTGATCGGCCACGGTTCTGGTTTTGAGAAGTGGTGTAGAGAGCGGTTAGACCCGATCCAGTTGAAGATTCCTTGAGCAAGTCTTGATTGATATGCAGTTCTTCACTGCATAAGAGTGAGTACAAATGATCAAGATCTGCCGGGATTGAGGATGTGCGTATGGCCGTTTTGAAAGAATTGTAGGTTGATGGTAGGCCATTGAGGATGTAGAGCACAATGTCCTTGGGTTCTACTTTGGAACCAGAAGCAGCGATACTATCGACAATTTGCTTGATACGAGAAATATATTGTTCCATAGTTTGATCTTTCATTTGCACATGGTGCTGCTCGTTCTTGAGTTGGATCACTCAAGATCGACTCGTTGGCTGGAGACGACGCTCAAGAATCGACCACACTTCTTGGGCGGTGGAGGAGGTGATAACATAGGGAAGAATGGGTGGTGAGATGGTGGCGAACAAAGCCGATATGAGATTGTTGTATACTAGATGCCAATGATCAAATTCTTTTGTGTTTTCTTCAGGCGGCGGTGGCATTGTGCCCGTGAGGTGGCCGGCAAAGCCGACAGCCGTAAACTGCAGAAGAATCTACAGACGCCAGATTGCATAATTCTCGGCAGTTAGAGGATAGGGAAGTAAGTTCTTGATATTAGAGATTAAGAACTTTAGAGAGGCTGGGATGTGAAGATCGGCGAATGAGGGAGGTTCGGCAGCGTTGAGAGAAGAGGGAGGGTGGGAGGTTGTTGATTCTTGATCCCCCATAGTTGGCTCTTGATACCATCAAAGGATGGTAGAGAGATGAAGCCACCGGTGAGAAAGAACGGAGAACTGAGGAAAGGAAAATAGTAATTGTATTGAATGAATCCAATAGTTACAGAGAAGTCTATATTTATAAGCTAATACAGGTAATTATGTAAATACAGCCATTAGGTGATTTGAGAAGAACCGTTGGCTTGACAAAAACAAGAGGAAATAAACAACCCAAGGGCTTAGTAGAAGGCCGAGACTACCAGCTACCCATAAGACAAGCTCAGACCGTCCAATTGGAGAGCCAAAAAGTGAAGCCACCATCCTACAAGTTCAATACCAGGGTTGCCACGAGCCTAGTTGATGGAAAAGTGAGCCCCAGCCACATCGTTGCCCAGCAACCAACAACGAAAATAATAAAACAGAGATCTCCAAAAGCACTGAAGCCCACAGAGAGTACCAAATCAAGAGCATGCACCATCACCAAAAGGATCACCCTACCAGACCAGAGAACATATATCTTGTCCAACCAACCAAAATGCCGCCAAAAAAGAAACCATCACCGACCATGTCTACCCCTTCCACGAGCCCTACCATGAGAGGCAACGGATACAAGAGGTTTATCTCGTAACAGGGAAAATGAATTGCCCGGATCCTCATCTCCAGACGATTCAAAAGACTCAGAATCAAAATAAGTCGAGTCTTGCAGCCAATCTAATTGCACACAAACGTCCAATCCTGAATTGTCTCCCACTTGATACATTAAACTTGGAGGATCAATTAATGTAACAGGTACATCCACAAAATTGTTGTTAACTAAAC
>NW_021319357.1:0-2233 GCF_001605985.2 Dendrobium catenatum | reverse complement strand
AGCCTGAAGCTTAAGGTTCGAATGGGTGTAAGAGGTCAGATCCAATACGCCCAAATATGACTGGATCACTGGCAGCTCTGTCTACTCAACAAGCTATAAGAAAGGTCGTAGTAGCGGAACCCCCACTTCGTCAACCCGTCAGTAGGGACTGTAGGAAGCACGAAGGTAAATTTGACTCGACCAGTTCGAGTGATCGTAGTCTGCAAAATTCTCCAAAATGACTGGAGAATCAAAGTTCCAGTGGAAATGAGTCTCAAGTAACTACTGAATGTTCGTAGGCTCCAAAATCTAAAATAATGAAGGATGACTCAAAATCTGTCAACTTCAGTAAAATCAGCATTGGGGAGTGTAATTCCCATAGCTCAAGTCTGAAGCCTGAATGGGTATATGAGGTCGATCCAACAAGCCCAAATATGGCCGGATCGCTGGCAGCTCCGCCTACTAACCAAGCTATAAGAAAGGCCGCAGTAGAGGAACCCCCATCTCAGCAACCAGAGAACAAAGAGCTGTCAAATTCCAGCTCTCCCGATCTGATAAACTCAAGTGATTCAGATTAAATTCTTCTCAAGTGGTTAAGGATCAAGATACTACCTACGTTCGGTACTATCAATTGAATCCAGAACCTGCGAATCCTTCAATAAATCCGTAAAGCACGAAGCGAGGATCGAAGGAATTTTTCTTCAACAAGTCCGTCAAAGCACAAAGCAGAGGACCAAAGAAAACTACTCCAAAGTTCATGAAAATCCTTAGGCTAAACCAAAAGGATTTTGTCATCAACAAGTCTGTTACGCATAAAGCTTTGGACCGATGAATTTTCGCCATCGACCTAATACAAACCCGAATGGTTTAGGTCATCGGCATCTACTCCTTCATCAAGCCCGCCAATGTTAGAAGCAAAGGGTAGAAGGAATACAAAATTTCTGACAAGTCAGTAAAGACAAATCAGACAATCCTTCACCAAGTCCGCAGCACAAAGCACATGACAGAAGGAATCAAAATCTCGGGGCTCTAGCAAAAGCTGCAGAATGAGCACCCTAGATGACATCTACAAATGTCCCTAAAGACTGGGGGCATTCTAAATATTTATTTGGGTTGACATCGTGTTATATGCCGAGATCCCCAAATAAATATTTAAAATTTCAACAATATATCAACCATCTATGGATACATTCAAAAGTGCAATGAAGAAAGAAGATTAGTGTGACATCCAAACAAATTTTGGAGACCCACTAAAGAAAAAAAAAATCTTAGTGTGACATCCAAACAAAATTTTGGAGATCCACTAAAAGAGAATAGTGCGACATCCAAACAACTATTGGAGATCCACTAAAGAAAAAAAAATCTCAGTGTGACATCCAAATAGATTTTTGGAGATCCACTAAATGAAAGCCCTAGTGTGACATCTAAAACAAATATCTAGAGATCCACAGGGTCAATCAGCTTACAATAAACGTGGCCCGCTCGAGACGCCTACCACATTTGTTGAGGGGCATTTGTTGACCTGTATACGGCAGCCAAAAGCAAATAAAAAAAAAATTCTTTTGCATACCTGTGAGGACGTCCGGCGCCGACTCACACGATCACAAAATCCCGAAAATCTTGCATTCGGACATCCCGCATCATGGCTTCGTGCGTCAACGACGGGTCTATACACGACTTCACACGATTCCTCTGCCTCATAAAAGACCGAAGAAATGAGAGAGCTCAGGCTCTCTTACTCTCAATTTCCCTCTCCCGCTCTCTCCCTTCCTCTCACTTTCTCTTCTCCCTGCGATCGGAAGCAACAACATTTTGATCGGAGCAAGTGACGGGAGCCCGTCGTGAAGCTAACGATCTCTCTTCCGTGTGGCTTCTCCGACATCTTCGTGGCTGGGCGACTTCGTTCCAACGACGACTTTCCCTTCCCACTGGTTCGGAAGTCACGACACTTCCGATCGGAAGTGGCGACGCTAAGTTCGCTTGCAGTGAAGTAACTTTCTCCCTTTGGAAGGCTTCTCCAGCTCCTTCGTTGGTGTCCGACCTCGCACCTTCCACGGCATTCCCGCCCTGCTGGATCAGAAGTTACATTTTGATCGGAAGCACAAACGGGAGTTCGCTTGCGGTGAAGATAACTTTCTCCCCTTTGCGTTGCTTCTCCGGATCCTCCTTTGCTGTTCGACTTCACTCCCGTCAACGACCTTCCCTTCCCGTGGATCGGAAGTTACGGCATTTTGATCGGACGGAACCCAGGGAG
>NW_021319356.1:40756-48848 GCF_001605985.2 Dendrobium catenatum | reverse complement strand
GAAATAAGAAATATGATGTTTGAAAGATTTTGTGTTTTGCATTTGCGTTTAAAGATTAGTGTTTGAATTTCTTATTTATTTTAAATAAAGAAATAATTTTAAAAATATTGTTTAAACGTTTTTAATTATTGCGCACAACGAACGCACAAAAGACGCTTTAAGTATGCAGAATACACGCACATATTACGCACATAAGACGCATAGAGTACACATAAAACATGCACACATTCTATTAAATGTTTTAGGTTACTTACATTTAGTATGGACTGAGGGGTCGTGACATTAATAATAATTTTCGTTAGCTGTGAACTGACGGGTGGCAGATATGGTTGTGAGGGTTGATTGAATTTTTATAAGCCATTATTTACAATTTATTGCTTACTATTGTTCAGCATTAAAATTTCCACTATATAATGCGGGAACGCTTACCTTATGATAACGCATGATTTTTTCAAACATAAGTAATGCAGGCTTGACAGAAGGTTTGATTTTTTACTTCAGAGCTTAGTCTAAGATTGCGATTAGATTTTTATTCTTTTGAGGATGAGGATAAATAAGTACATTTCAAAATTAGTTAATCCTTAGCCTCAAATGAATCACAATCTACCAGCAGCCTTAGACTTTGCTCTTAACTCTTAAGTAAAAAATCTTACTTTTTGTTAAGCCTGCATTACTTCTGATTGACAATCATGTATAAACATCAAAGCAAGCTTCTATTGTAATTATTTTGGTTTAATATTTTTAATAGAATGTACATATGTTACAGCTGCTACAGAAATTATGATTGATGTATTGTCCAATATAAATCATCTTTGTCAACCAAGCCTTCCATTCATTACTGCGATAGTTATCCTCCTCCCATATTCCTGATGCCAATAACTTGTAAACATAAACATCTCTGTCCTCCCATATTCCTGATGCCAATAACTTGTGAACATAAACATCAGAGATGTTTATGTTCACAAGTTATTGGCATCAGGAATATGGGAGGAGGATAAGTATCGCAGTAATGAATGGAAGGCTTGGTCGACAAAGATGATTTATATTGGACAATACATCAATCATAATTCCTGTAGGAAAATTGATGTTGTTGAAGATGTACATTAAGTGACAGCACATTAAGATGTACATTGACAATCATAGATTACGCACAATATAATATTGAACACATCCAATACTCATACTTCCTCTTTGTATGTTCTGCTTTATCGACGGCTTGATATTATATAATACCGAACACATCCAGCACACATATTAAACCCTACACAAAATACGCATATATTACGCACAGAGTATGCATGGTGTGCGCATTCTATGTCCATATATTACATATAACGTATGCATAGATTACGCACAATATAATATTGGACACATCCAGTACTCATACTATAACTAGAAAATCATATATTTTATTAAATATTAATATAAAATCATACATTAAGTTACAACTGCTCCAACTGCTAATTTACAAATACTTTAGAAGAAGTTTTACAAAATACGCATGGAATACGCATATAATACGTCGTACATATGCAGTATATACGCCTTAAATATGCATTACATACGCAGTATATACGCATAAAATACGCATAATATAAAATTGAACACATCCATTAAATTTATCGACGTCTCGACATTATATAATACTGAACACATCCAGTACGCATACTAAACCCTAAACGAGAGCTGCTCTCTTCGCCTAGAGGTTTCTTCTACTGCGAGTTGGGTTGCTGTCTTCTCCGTTCGACCGGCGATTGCTTCTGTCTGAGGCGGCTGTCTCCTCCGACCTGCATCAGGTCATAAAAAAGATTAGTAAGAACTCGTTCACTTCCTATTTCTGCTCAATCAAAATGGTCAGAAATAAGGATAAAGTTGCATCAGGTCATAGAAAAGATCCAGCATGGAAACATAGCACTCAGGTGGATGTAGGAGGCAGTGATAAAACATATGTCTATCTGAAATGCATACTATGATAAAGTTGTGAAAGGTGGTGTGACTAGGATGAAGGAACACCTTTCAGGTTCTCATAAGAATGTTGCTCCATGCTCCAAAGTTCCTAATGCTGTAAGGGATGTGATAAAGTCATAAATGAATAAGTCTACCACATCAAAACATCTTGCACAGAAGCAATTTGAGGATAGAGTTGATGTTGGATCTTACTACGGGAGTGAGCGCAGCGTTAGAGATTCATCTTCTTCTGAAGCTCATTTCATCTAGGGGTGCTAGAGGGCCTATGGATCATTATATGGTTGACACATCAGAGGATAAACCTTCTACTACACAGAAGATGGCCCCAGAAAATGCAAGGGAGGCGCGGAGAAGAGTGTGTAAAGATATAGGCAGATTCTTCTTCGAAAATGCAATTCCATTTAATGTTGCAACATCACCTGCTTATTACAACATGATTCGTTCAGTTGGAGCATTTAGGAGAGGGTTCAAACCTCCAACCATGTATGATTTAAGAACATGGATTTTGAAGGAGTTAGAAAGCATTGATAAAAGTATCGAAGAAATTAAGAAGACTTGGGCCCAAACATGAGTAACAATTATGTCAGATGGGTGGTCTGATATCAAATATAGAAGTCTTATTAACATCCTCATTAATAATCCTTATGGTACTGTATTTTTAAGGTCAGTTGAAGCATCTGGCCTGATCAAAGATGTTGAGTTCATATTTGGATTATTAGATAGCATTATTGATGAGGTTGGAGAACATTTGGTTGTACAAATTGTGACAGATAATGCAAGTTCTTATAAGGCTGCAGGTAATAAACTTATGGAGAAGAGGAAACATTTGTATTGGACTCCATGTGCTGCACATTGCATAGATCTGATTCTTGAGAAGCTTGGGGATCTACCTCAACATAAAAATGCACTCACTAAAGCAAAAAAAAATAACCAAGTTTATTTACAACCACTCTTGGGTTCTAGCTCTTATGAGAAAGTTTTCGAAGAAAGAAATTCTAAGGCCAGCCGCAACAAGATTTGCCACCGCATACTTGACCTTAGAGAGCATGCTGGATGCCAGACAACCTTTAGAGGCTATGTTCACATCTACACAGTGGTTGAGTTGTGCTTGGGCGAAGAAGGCTGAGGGAAAAGAGATTAGAAAGATTGTTTTAAATGACAGATTTTGGCAAAGTGTCTTATATGCCATTACAACCACTAGACCTTTGGTTCATGTTTTAAGGATGGTGGATGCTGAGAAGAAGCCTGCAATGGGTTTCATCTACAATGCTATGGATGAAGCCAAAGAGATGATTGCCTCCAACTTAGGAGGCAGTGAGGGAAGCTTTAGGGAAATTTGGAATATTATTGATGATAGGTGGGAACTACAGCTTCACCGACACTTGCATGCCGCTGGCTACTACCTAAACCCTCAGTATCAATATGCAGAGAACAAGTCTACAAACCCTGAAATAAAGTTGGGATTATATCATTGCATGGATCGTCTAATAAGTGATGCAACTGAAAGATCAAATGCTGACTTGCAATTGGTACCTTTTAGGAACAAAGAAGGTTTTTTTGGATTACAACAAGCAAAAGATACAATTGCCAAACGATCTCCAGTTGAGTGGTGGATTCAATTTGGTGATGGGACTCCAGAATTACAACGTTTTGCTGTGAAAGTTTTGGGCTTGACATGCTCTTCATCTGGCTGTGAAAGGAATTGGAGTACCTACAACCAAGTGCATACAAAGAGGAGAAATCGCTTGTCGACATTGAGGATGAACTCATTGGTGTACATTATGTATAATAGGAGACTCAGAGATAGAAATTTGAAGAAAAAAGGATTAATGGATGATGAAGATCCTTTGCTTTGCGATGATGTGGCATCTGATGATGAGTGGTTTGTAGATGATGAAGTTGAAGTGATGCTGTCTGAATTACAAAATGAAGATTTAAATGTTGATTTCTTTGATGGTCTTAAAGCATCCATATCCACCACAACTCAAGAACAAATCAAAAAAGGTATATAAATAATATAGTTTTCTTTTCTTAAACTTTTATTAATGTATTACATTATTATTCATTGTGATATTGTTCAAAAATATTTAGGGAAGAGGAAGATAACTGGTAATGAGGAAGAAGAAGCTGATTGGGAGATATTGGACTCTATAGGAGAGGGGGAAGAGGAGAGAGCAGTTCATCATAATGATGATTCAAATGAAGACCCCCTTAGTGATGAGTGATGACCAATACCGATGACTGATGAGTGATGACAGTGCTGATGACTACTGACTAGTGAGTTCTTATGTGATATGTCTCCTTTATTTATTCTCAAAGATGTGATAAGTAGCATTTTTATGTTTTATATATTATTTACTCATTAGTATATACAAAATTTATTATTTTATGTTTACGCAATTTTTTGATTTTGAGGCTTACGCCTCGCCTCACGAACAAAAAACGGCACAATACCCGAATACACAATTTTAAACATTGATAACACGTAATCTCTACGTATCTTATTGACGACTAGCCTTATTCAAAAGTTTTCTCTTGTTATTGGGAGGGGTAATGAACTATAGGGGCTTGCTCCTATAGGAAACCAGAACTCAGATCATAAAGTCCTCGCAAAATGAGGGTGAAATCTCTGGGTGGTGTCTTATCTACAAACTCATCTGCCTTCCCAAAATTTACCTCGGAACTTATTCCGTTAAAACTCCCCCGAAAAGAACAAGCAAAAGTCGGCGGAGGCTGGGCCGAATTTTCGGAGCCCACACTTGCAAATGTGACCAAGAATGATCAACTGAGTATAATTCATGCTAGGATCTTTTAAATAAGAGTTTATGGTTGAGTGGGGTTGGTTCATGAACGGTTAAAGGAGGAAAAATAGAGGAAAATTCAGAGTTTGGATTTACGGGATTCGAAGTTGTGCAATCCATAAGGAGAGTAACGTACTTAAAAACTATTCATTTTAAATTTTGAAGAATAAGAGTTTATGATCTTTTATCCTTGAGGTCAATAACACACTAAATTATGCACCATTTTTTACTAAGGAAACTAGTAGAAGATGTATCAGTGACCTTTAATATTGAATTAACGTTTATCAAGTAAAAGTATCTCGTCTATTATAGATACATATTTAATGAAAAGCTTAGATTATGGTAGAATGGGTTGTATTATAGACCTAATAGTTAGTAGGCGACTGATTAGAGATTAGAGTAATAGAATTTAGAGTACTATCTTGTTGTTAACCTAAGAGTTCATCATCATAGGTGGGTCTTGGCTCCAGACCATATTCCATTGAGCCAATCTCTTGCTCAAAAATATTAAATGAATTGTGAAAAAGTTGCATTTCTGTGGGGACACCTATTCAAGACATCTATTAATTATATGCACAGGAGCCATCATATTAGGAACGCCTGTTATTAATATAGTGGAATAATGTGATATCCCTTTTTGGTTTACTGTAAGTTAAGAGGCTCTTAAGATTGTCACAAAGAGGCTTAGAAAGTGCAAGGAGACAGGAAGTCCGTTACCAATTGTGAATTTGGAACATAGGGTCCTATGAGTAGTAGGCACAGCTATAATGGTCTTCATGCTTTCTATCTAGAAAGAGGCTGATGATGCATCTTGATCTCTATGGCTTTGTGGTGAGTATCATAAATTGTTTTGTAAATACAGAGTGATTTCTTTTTGTAAGGTTGTAGGCCATTGGTTTATTGGCATATGACAAATCTCGATTATTGTTGAAGGCTACACCTGGGGGTAAACTCTCAAACTTGTTTAGTTGTTCAGTTATAATTTGAGTGTCTTGCTTGAGGTTCAAAAGTTGTTTTATCAACTACTCATGATGGTTAATAGACTATTATCCTATTATTCCCTCTTTATCCTGTATATTGGATTGGCCTAGATGTTGATGGAATATTATCTTGGACATTCTATATTAGTTAGAACATCATCCTCAAATATTTATGCTAACCCAACAAGATGCTTTTGGCAAATCACATCATTCCCACTTGAGATCGTTTGTCCATATATTCAAGGTTCTGCAGGAGTTCTCTTTCCCATCACAATTTCACACTACTTCTTAGGCGTGCATTTCTCACCACTCATTTGCCTTTTTTTAGTCCTCCAGCTGGTAGGCCTTAGATTTTATGGCTTAAAACAGTAAAGGGAGTGCTGACCACTTGATAGAAAGACATCAGGACTTCTTGTGAGTACCCTTCAAACATTAGATGAGGGTTTAAGTGCCTTGTCTGGGGGTTAAAAAGACCAGGATGATTAGTGTTGAGCTGACTGCTTCAACCAGAAACTGAGTACATGTGCATGCACACCAGCAATTGTGGTAACACATGTACATGCACGTGCTCAAGGACTTCTACCAAATGTATCACCAGCCTACCAATGGCTCCATGGACTTATCAACTCGTTGAATTGCAGACTCATTGACTTGTTAAACTTTGGATTTGTGTACCCACCAACCCGTGACTCGCCGACCCGATGACTGGAAAACACTATTTCCTACAATCGCATCAACCCCTTCAAGCATACAACTCTCAAATGCTCTCTGGGAGCTATTATCCATACTATGCTCATATGTCAGTTTGCCTAATCGATAATGTTTGTACCTATGTGCCCTCAATCTTATTGGTCCCTTGTTCAAGTTGCAATCAGTCACGCAATTTGGGCTGAGTTAATAACCACCCCATCACCTATTCACATGTTACCCCCTTTATGCTAGTGTTATGGTGTTTGCCAAGGAGCTATGCATCATGGTGATGCATTGCTTAGAGGGTATTGGGGCAAAGGGAAGTGGCTTGACCATGGGGAGGAACTTTTGAAAAGGTTTCAGCCTTATGAATGTCATCATTGTTCCAATTGATCATGCTCAATTTTAAAGTCTTATAGTCCATTGTCATGATACAATATTGATCTAGCCTTGGAACGTTGATTTGCCATTGCTCTAGATTATGATAATAGGGTTTCGTCATGGTAAAAATAACTCTTAAGATGTTTATGGTGGAGGGCAAGGGTTTCGCCCGGTTTAAGTGATTAGCCAATATATTTGGTGTGGTTAAATTTGAGTGCTCCTATACGGGCTTAAAAAATTAGAGTGGAGGAATAATGGGGTTGTTGGATCTTGTTTTGTTTGGTGAATGATGCCAGGCCATACTTCATGCTACCTATGAGTTTGGGCCTATGGGAAGAAGATGAGGCATTTGTTGTAGGTGGTGGCATAATGCCTATAGTTGCCTATAATGCTGGGGTGCATAAGACTTGCTGCCTAGGCTGTTGTAGGTGAATTGACTGTAGTTTCGGCAGAGCGATGTCTGTCCTGTTTACAGGATAATAAATATTTCGGAAGAGGTGGCTGGCTATCTTGAGTGGTAGGTTGCACATTTATATTGATGAGTCTTTTCTACTTCCTCTTTGATTTCTTGAATTATTGTGTCTATTTTTGGTTGTTGACATGATACTTCATGTCTTCCTGTTTATAAATAGGATGAGTGAGCTTTGTAGAATACGTAGGATGGTATGCTGATGGCCTTGATGAAGATGATGATATTCTCAGTCTTTAGAGGGCGAGCTTATTTTCCGATGGTGGGTTTGACTATGGCTATGATCAGCTTGATGGCATTTCGTCTGGTAACATTGGAAGCAAAGAAGAGAAAAGAAATGTGCTTTCCTTCAAGATGTTAGCCTTTAGGTGTAAATGAATTTTTTACATAAACGATGACCTAACGCTTTGCGTTATCGGAAGAGAAAGGGAATTGATTGAGCAAGCGTGGAAGCAAATAGTCTGCCCACTGCTTCCATTTTTTCTCTCATCTCTTTTAGTCTATTCTACAGCCAAAATTGATAATTTTGAGATACACTCCTGACCAATTTTGTCGCCGAGAAGATGGAGGGGGGTGAGTTATCTCCTCGGCCAAGTTGAGCAAGGTCAGTCTTGTTAGACTTGCCCGATCGGGTTTGGACACTCTCTTGTATGAGTGTCCAAACTCATTTTCAAGTGGAGTTTGTGGTCCAAGAAGAGTTCTATCGGAGCTGGGTGAAATAGGGTGGAAGTTCTTCATCCATTTCGACTTCGTTTCTTGGAACAACTTTGTTGACCTCTGTACAATATCCAAAAGAAACGAAA
>NW_021319356.1:14634-35753 GCF_001605985.2 Dendrobium catenatum | reverse complement strand
AGCGGGATTTCGGGGATTTGCGGCAGAGACAGGTATGCATTTTTTATTTCATCATTTTTTTATCTGAATAGAGGTCGACAACATTTTGAAGGTTCCTAAAAAGCAATTATAATTTCTCTAGTTAAGAATTAATTTTTATGATCTTAATAATAATGGAAGTAGCAAAAGATACAAAAAGTTTTTATCTCTGAAGGTCTAATTAGAAATAATCTCAAAATTTCTTAATTTATTGATACTTAATGTAAAATATAAAGCTATTAGGTATCATGTACTTAAATACTCTTACATATGATTAATTATTCTGTGCAGACGCAGAACTAAGTGCGTAGAGCAATCGGAATGCGTTACGTCACCTCTGTGCTCGATACCGCGCCTCGGTATTGCTCCGTACCGCGGCTCGGTACCACTGACATGACACATTTTGGTTGGTCTCCGAAAGACGTTTTGCGTTCGGTCTCTACATAAAATAATTTCTCCAAATGATTAATTATTGATAAAATGGGTGCTTTTGAAAGAAATTGCCCAAATATTTTAATCGTTTCACTTAGAATTCATATTATTTAATATTTTCTAGTGTTTAAAAAAATATATATATATACTGAAAAAATATCCTCCACCGCTGGTCTCGCGGATGCTTCTGGTTCGCTCGCGCTTCACTCGCATGGATGGGCGCGGCAATAGTGACCTCCGCTCCTACTTCAATCACCTTGACGTCATCGACGGTGCCGCCTCGTTTGCCACTGCTGGCAAAGAAATCTTCTCCACTCCATTCTCCTCAGCCGCCGTCGATGCAAACTCGTTTGCCATTCCCTGCGCCGTAACCGCACGGTCCACCTCGGTACGCCGCCCAGCGGCTGCCGCAACCATTGCTGCTGAGTCAGCAAAGAGGAAGCGAGGACGGCCGAGGAAGTACGGTGCGCGGCCATCTCTCCCTTCCCTACCCACCACTGCAATGTCCGCTTCAGCCAGGGATCTTTCAGCGTTGGCGCAACGGTCATCCCTTAGTTCCTCTTCAAGGAAGAAGGAAGCCACCTCATCCAACTCTTCAGCTAGGAATGCTCAGCTAACGGCTCTTGGTTTGAATTTAACACTTTCCAGATTTCTCTTTCGTTTAGTCTGAGATGTTAATGTTGCATGCATGGCGGCTTCTTGTCATTTTTTTATATTTTATAATAGAATGAATTATGAGGCTGTTCACATATTTCTAGCGATATAATTTGACTATTTTCGTCTGTCAAGTTTGCCCTCAATTGGTTATATTACAGAAGCGGCATCGTATGATTGATTTCAAGCCGAATTGCGTTGCTTTATTTGGACCCTTTGAAATAAATAATGCTAATGGTGGATTTATGGGATTTTTATTGTGCAAAATGCGATTTTTCTATTTTTTACACAAGTTTTGTACTCATGTCTACTCTAGATGGCTGCTTATCTATACTTCGTGAATTAGCATTGGTTTTTAGTTTAAGGCTTGGTGGAGTGGTGGTGAAATTTTAAGAGTTGATAGAAAGCCATGGAAAAGGTTGATTACTTTACGGGTGTGGTACAAGTTTCTGTCTTAGACTTTCTTTTGGGGTTTTTATTGGGTATTCTTTGATGGAAAAATGTGAAACCTTAAAAAAAACTAAAAAGTTTGAGATATTAACTAGTTAATGGAGGTGATTTTATGTCAATTGGGTATGTGGTTAAGAAGTTAATTAGTCACAACTGCCGGACAACTAGACTTAGGATTCTGTGGAAGGGGTATGATTTAGTTTTTATGAGGATTTAAGTTGGTTTAAGTCTTTAGGAAGATGTTGGGTATATAGGAGAAGAAGAAACAAAAGAGAAAATAATATATTACGGTTTATAAATTTTAATTGTGGTTGATTTTCAAATCAATCTAAATGCTGACATGCCTAAATCTTTGTAGACACAAGTTTATGTAAAAAAATCAATGCTAGTTTTCATTGAATAAATGTGCATATAATAGTACATGATGTTCTATAAAAAAGTAGGAAAACCACAAGGCAATATACGAAAATCTCTTGTTGAAAATTACTCTATAAATTATAATGTTAGCTCCTTAATATCTTCCCTTATTTAAAAAATAATAATGCTACTCCAATTTAAAATTTTCAATTAACTATTTTATTTTGTATCTAGAATCTTTAATTGGGTCGATTGGTATGGTTCCAAATTAATTTTTTTTTAAAAATATTCTCTTTAAACCTCATATGACTTGCCTCCTATTATTTAAATTAAATAATATACAAAAATGGAAACAACATACGATCAATTGCTATTAATATAGTACTTTGAAATTAATTTTGTAAGAGGTTTTCTTACTTGTCTTACATCAACTCTCTTTCACTTGATGAACACTAATCGACATAATTAAAAGTGTTGTGGTTTAGTGAGAGGGGTAAATACTTCATGTATTTGTATATATAGATAGTGAAGCATCTGTAGCTTTAGGTGCGTCCAAAAGTACAATATATTTGCTTAGATTACTTATAATGAGAAAAATTTCAGAAGTGGAGCTATATCTCTTGCGAATGAATTAGTTTACCCATCCCAGTTCTTGATAAACCATTTATATTTTATGATATTTTTTGTAGTAAAAGCAAAAGTGGAAAACATGTTAGGCAGCAAAACCAGAAAATAAGTATTAACTTAAAAGCACCTACTCATCATATAGTATTTGGTTTATTCATAAGTAGAGAATTGTGTTATAGTTATTATATTTTCTACGTGGATACATTTTAAAATAGTTATAGCAATCTTATCACTACTTATGTCAACTCTTTGTAGTATATGTGAGTATAGATTGTGTACATAAAGTGCTTTTAAAAATGTACTATCATACCATTAGTAATGGGTCATGTTAATTAAATTTGGAGGCTTTAAGAATAAACCATCAAAATTTATAATATTGCTTAAGATGTTCAAACAAGCGAGTCAAGTCTAGTAACAGTGATTTAGGAGAAAGATTTAACTATGGTGTATGTCATATAGGGATGGTGTCTCATCACTGGACCCCTATGTGTTATGTTAGATTGGTTAGTGATCTTAGATCATACTCGGTACATAAATTTCTCGAAAAAGAAAAAAAAGTTTGGCATCTCAAGGAGCTAAGTCTTATCAAGTATGTTCTTGAGGTCAGGGAAGTCTAGTTGAGAATTTGAAACCATAACATACATATGCATCTTGGTGGTGCATTAATATTTTTTAAAAAGAGAAGACTTATCAAACATGTTATTAGGTAATTGAGCCTAAATTTTAGACTGATTATTTGAGATAACAGTAATTATGTGCACCTTGGTGTATGGGAGGCTCATTAGTGAGAGCTCACTAGAGAAGGGTATGATTAACCTGCTCAAAGGTTTTGAAAACATAGCAACTATGCAATTTTCAATAAGAAGATATACACCAAAAGGCTCATTAACATGCACTAAATTCAATTGGTATTCAGGCTTATTACGATAGTATCTAAAATAGAAGAATCAGTAGTTGAATCAGACATATGAATGGAGGTTTACATTTTATATGTATATTCGGAGGGTTATAAGTCACCATTAAAAACATGTATTTTCAAGTTCACAAAATATTATAAAAAATTTCATCTATATTATTGAATTTGTCAACAATCATATGAGTTTTATCATTAGTGTTAAGCTCTAATTCGATTGATGTCCTTCCATCAAAAGTAAAAGTAGATTTCCTAATAGGTAAGTAGATAATTTAATGATTATAGCTTTTGGGCTATCTTTTTTAATATTTAAATTTTAAAATTTCTTAATTTAAACTCATTTTAGAGTTTTTCTCACTAGTCTTGTTATCTTTCTAGCAAGTTATTGCAAAATAATTTGATATTTTCTATATATTTTAATTTTGAAAAAAGTTATATCTTTGATAGTCATCCATACTTTATCAATCGAAGGAATAATCTAATTTTTTGAGCCCATCTAAATTTTTGTTAATATTTTTCAAAATAGAAGTTATAAATTTTGGTTTGGTGTCGGGTTTATTTATTGATGTAAAGGGATGTGTGATTACAAGTACACAGTATGAAGTGCAGTACTATTAAAATATGAAATATAAAGATTAAAAGCTAAAATAAAAATAAATGATGATTTGAATAATGCTTGAAAGGCATCCAAGTGAATAGGGGTTTAATATAGATTGGCTTATGGTTCACTGTTTTACATTGCTTGAATCTCTTAGGAATTAAAATGGGGCGGGTATTTTAATATAGATTGGCTTGCCTTTTATGTGGTGTTCACTACTTGGAGGGCTGGTAAATTAATCGTAGAATTGCTAATATGACATGCCAATATCCTAGATTTCTTTTGCATAGGTCCCTCCCAAAGTAATGGAATTCAAAAACAAAGGAAAAGCAAATGTTATTCCTTCATTTGAAGATGGTTTTTTGATGAAGTAGAAGATCTTCTCTTGTTGAAAAATAGGAAAAACTTGTAAAGAAAATCTTGTTGGAGATTGAATGTAGGGTTTTTTCTTATAATGATGGTAGTGCTTTTTTTGGATTGCTAAGTTTTTTTATTTCTAGGATAACAACTACAGTGCTTTAGATTTTACTGATAGGCAGGTTGATATCTACTGAGATATGCTAACTAAAAATAGACTTAAACGGTTTGGACAGAAAATGAAAGGTAGAAATTTCACCATTAAATGGGTAAATAAAGTTAATGTCTACTGAATAGGAATGAAAATGGGTATACTTATGGTAAAATAGATGGAAGTTGTTCATAATATTTTGTGAAGAATAAGTTTAGCACTTTACAAATTTATGCTTCTTTAGTTTCACCGCAATTGGCTATATTATAGAAGTGGCAGCAAATGTTTCATTTCATGGTGAATGGCATTGCTTTATTTGGAGCGTTTGAGATTAATAATACTAATTTAGGATTAATGGGAATTTCTCAAGCTAGATGCCATTTTCTATGTTTTTTTGAATGTGTTATGTTAATGCTAGTCTAGAGAGCTTCTTATCCATACTTGGTGAAGTAGCATTTTTTTCATATTATTTTATTCATTGTGTTCTGATATAATTATTTAAGGTGAAAATGCATTGATTGTAAATTTCTTGTTGCCAAAGTTTGATAGGTTTAAGTATCTTAAATCTATCGAACTATAAAACCAAGATTTAATTTTTAAAGGTGGCTTGGTGATTAAAATGGAGAAGCACCTAAGTATTATGTGATAAGTTGATATCATCGAGATTTAAAAGTTAATTTTATAAAATTATGATTAAGTTGGTGATGTTAAATAGATCTGAATGTTGTGTAGCAAAAAAATTATTAATAGCTAAGTTGAGTGACGAAATACTTGAAAAAATTAAGAAGGATAAATTAAGGAATGATTGCTTTTGATAACCAGTTGGAGTGATATCTATTGAAGTATGCTAATTGAAAATAAACGTAGGTTATTTGAATATGCAACGAAGGGTGAAATTCACCATTAAAAGGTTAAATAAAGTAAGTGTCAGCTGATTAAAAAAGAGAATGGGTAGGCCTAGGGTAAAATAGATGGAAATTGTTCACAATAATTTGTGTAGAATAAATTTAACACTCACTAAACACTCAATAAGAATATATGAAAAATAGGGATTCATATAATTGATCCAAATTAGTTGGGACAAGGTTAATGATGATGATGCTCTTAATATGTATTAAATTCCGGGTTGTCTCACATAGAGTACTTGGCAGTGACTTTGAAATTCATACTGTTTATTGGTGGTTGTTTTATGCATATATTCATATTTCCGGTGACTGTACTTGCTTCAGAACTCTTTGTAAAGTCTCTCAAAATCAGTGGTTGACACACAAACCTGAAGTCAGAGCACTTTCAAACACTCAGCTGAAAGCAAAAGTATGACCTTTTAAAGGTTGCCTTTCTTTGCTCATGTGCATGCTTGCTATTATCAGCTGTGTACAATCATGCATCTTTTTGTCTGTTTGTGGAGGTTCACAAACTAATTTATGTATGCATGGTATAGTGTATGTGCATGTGCAAAGAAGGATAGGTGGCTGGACAGATTTTGGCTTGCTGGCTCATGTGATGCCTATGTGAATTGAATGTTTTTGATTGTTTCAGTTGATGACTATCGACCAAATGGAATCGTACTATGATGCATGGATGTAGGGATTGCAGTTCAAATGCATGCATGAACGTGGTTTTCAAAAATACGTATTTATGCCTAGGTGACCAGGAAAGGGCTTCTTCTTGCTGGTGATGAAGGCAAGCCTGATGACTGTTAGCACAAACCTTTGAATGGCGAGAAACTTGAAAGTTGAGTTGAATGATGTCAAATGTGACATAGAAAAAGATTAAAAGTGACACATCTACGGCATTAGGGTCTTTCCAATGCAGGGTATCAGAAGGGGTCGAGGATGGATCTTGAATTTTTGTAACTCTCGTACTATCCAACATGCGAGCGACTAAGATTTGGAGTTGGAATAACATAGAAGATTGAAATTGTCAGTGAAAACAGTTAGTTATTTTCTACTTCAGGGCAATTTTCCTGAAGGGCCAGTCTTCCATAAATCTTTATACAAATAATTGGATAATTACTCTTCTGTAGGAGGCATGATCTTGTGCATGTTTAAAATCACTGCAGGCATAGCTGGATTAGAAGGTATAGTATCACTTAAAAGTTCAATGATAGTTCTCTCTTTGCTTTACCTTATTTCTTAATAGTTCTATTATTTAAATAATTTAAATGAGTCCACTACAGGAATTTAAGCCATTTCCGACAGAAAAATCCTCTGCAAAACAACCCAAATATGTCGCTAATCTAGCTTTGTAGTGAATTTGTGGGGGAATACAATCTTACGCTAAATATCATGTCGGAAAATTATTTGTGATGGACATAATCTGTTGCAAATATTTTGTGGCGGATTTATGACGGATTTGCGGCGGAAAAGTTTCCGTTGGAAACTTAAAAAAAAAAGGAAAAAAAAAACTTATCATATATAACCAAGGAAATTGCAGTCCAGTCCGTGAAACTCGTATGGCATGCCAAGTCATGAGGTTAGCAAAGTCCAGTTCGTTGAACCCGCGGAGCAGTGTGCCTAACCAAGATGCCCGTGAAGCAAGTTTGTGGAAATCTGTGCAGCGTGCAAAGGCAGGAGGCCCGCGACACGGCCTGTAATGAGTAGCGAGCCCACGAAATGACCCACAATCACGCCTGTTCATCGGTTGAGATATTGCTTTGCTTATAAAAAGCAAAACACATCTTTGCATAGGCAATGTGGGACTAAGTTGAAGAGAAAGGGGAAGGAGGTAGACCAACTACGTTGGCTTGTAATATTTTTAATTAACTAAGTTAATTACTTGGTTAATTTAACTTATTTAATTACTTAATTTAAATTTAATATAATTAACTAATTTAAACTTAAAATTTTACCATGATATTGTAATATAATTAGTTAATTAGTTAATTTGAAATTCTTATTTAATTAATTTGTTAATTTAACTTAATAAATTAGTTATTTAGTTAATTTAAATTGTTTAATTAGTAAATTAGTTAATTTAAAATTTTAATTAGTTAATTTAATTAAATTTACACTAGTTATTAAATTAGTTAGTTAGTTAATTTAAGAAGTTAGTTAATTAGTTAATTGAATTAATTTAAATTTATTTATTAATTTTGGCAGCCGATTTGTGGCGAAAAAAGTCGCTGCAAATTTGTGATGGAAATTCCATCTCAAATCCGCTGCAAAGCATTCGTAAAAAATTTTCATCGCAAATGTGTCGCAATTTTCGACAAAAAATATTTTGCCGTAAAGTCCGCCGCAAAGTTCTAACTTTCCTGTAGTGATCTTTTTCATGACTTACATAATCTTTGCAAAATCCTTACGTCATATAATTGCTAATTGTCGAGTTTTTCGCCTTTGACATTCCTTATGCAGCCATGCATTATCTTGAAATATAGTTCAGAATGAGCAAATCCATCCAAAGGAGTAACTTGATCGTCACAGTACTTGTAGCTGAATTGTTAGCCTGTCTCATATCCTATGTAACATACACATCCTTGTCTTTTCTGAGGTTTATACTTTGGTTTCTAGGATGAACCTTGCTTTTCATGTTTGCATTTTTTTGTTAACAAAGACTCTTTGTGACTACTTGTTTATTTCTCTGTTAATCATGAAGACTTTGTTAGCCACAACTCTGGCTTAATTAAATGTATATTGGTCAGAATCAAACATGTTCTGTTATAATAAAAAATGATGTTTTTCATGAAAAATGTTCTAGCTTATATATATACACACACATCATGATAGCTTTTTCTCATTGTCAGATTATGTGCATGATTCAAGATTTAAGATTACAGTACACTAGACGTACAATTTTGAGCCCATCCTGTTAATGTGACTGATAAATGTCATACTCGAGTTATATATTCTTTTTTGATTCAGGCAATACTGGACAAGGATTTACACCACATGTTATTAGAATTTCAGCTGGAGAGGTTTGTCCATTGCCAATTTTCAATAATGATTATTTTCCACTCAGATTTTCATTCAGTTCATGAATCTCTATATTGATGAGAAAAAAAGGGCAAAAAGTATCTATGTATACATTTTTTTAATATGAAGACATTCACCTTAGAGACAATGTGAAATGAGTATATATGTGAAAATGTGGGAGTAGCTCCAGTGACAGATAGGATTAGAGAGAGTCGCCTTGATGATTTTGTCACATAAAACGTTGGCCTTCCAATTACACAGTTAGGAGAGTAGAAAATTTGGCCTATGTTAAGAAATGTAGAGGTAGACTTGTTTCATAAGTATTATAAATTACCTTTGTTTATTTGATTTGAATGAGAATTTGACTCCCAACAAAACAAAATGGAGAAAAAGGATTCATGTTGTAGACCCCATGTAGTGGGAAAAAGGTTTCTTGTTGTTGTTGTTGCCCTATGTGTTTATATGATGGTGTTTTTATTGGCATATTTACCAAATTAGCATTACAGAGTATGTTGCTTAAGTTCAAATAATGTTTTATTGTGTCTTTTGTATCTACAGAGTGAGCAATTCTTACGTTACTGATTGTGTAAAAATCTTTTCAGCATGCCCATTGTGGAAGTACAGAACATCTGCAAAGATTTCCTAATGTTCTTCATTCTTATCAATTTAGATGATCCACATTTTTCTTGACATATTTTGTTATTTACTCATTGAGAGAGAGAGAGAGAGAGAGAGAGAGAGAGAGAGAGAGAGAGAGAGAGAGAGAGAGAGAGAAAACTAAGAGTAAGCTTATGGCAGAAAGCTTAGTTCTTCCTTGTCGGTAGCATACATTCATTGTAATCTTAAAAGCCCTTTTTAATAAATACTCCACTTGCTGAAGCTCTACTTTGAGTCATACAACAATAACAACAACAACATCAAGTTTTTATCCCACTACGTGGGGTTGGCTACATGGATCATAGAGTCTAAAAAATATCTTGATAATGTAACATTTCTGTGATGTTGAAATTAGGATAATACTCTTACTAATCAATAATTGTATGAATTAGCATATGTTGTATCCAAGTCTTCTTATACAACAACAACAACATGACTACAATTATGAATAAATATGACTATGAGGATATTCTATTATAGCGGGTATGATGCATAACTATAACGATTGCGAAAAATCTATTATTTGAGCAATTTGGAGCCAATGATTAACTTGGAACTTACTGTTGACCTCTGTAACTCAACCCAAAAGAAATGATATAATAAAAAAAAGGCTTGAATCATTACTTACATGCCCCAACGACCTGCCAAACACGCCACATCTACAGTGCCCATGCTCTGTTCATTCGACGTCGAAATGTCATGTCTTCTGCGATCCTTGCTCAAGATGACGATGTCCCATTTTCATTGTTAAAAGCAAATAGGACGAAGCATTCGCACTCTCTCGAATCCATGCACAAAACCTCAGAGTTGCGAGCTGCCCCTACTTACGATCCATCCGACCTTCTTCCTCCTCCCGTAGTTTCTTCCTCTCGAAACCTGTCGTACTCCCTACTATAGTCACCTTCAATTGAGCCTACCTCAAGCCTTCCCACTCACAACCAGATATCAACATCCCATTGCTTATCCTTCCGATCTCCTCTCCTATCCAACCTCATGCCAAGACCTCTCTAACCCGATGACCTCCAGGACGAACCCAGTTAGCTCCGATCTGCTTCAATCTTGTCCGACCTAGGAGCCCTGTTCGATTTCATCTTCCAGTCACTGTGCCGATTTCTCACCCAAGCAGAGAGAGAGAGAGAGAGAGAGAGAGAGAGAGAGAGAGAGAGAGAGAGAGAGAGAGGGAACCTTCTCTTACCTAGCCAAGAGTCACACATCTCGTTGCCTCCTTAGATTCCTAAGGCCAAACCCATGTCCTTCCTCCTCACTCTTACCTGCGCGTGTAGTCGGATGCACTAGAGCCCTCGACCCCTGCCTCTATCTGTTGTAGCTGACTTCACCTCCTGCCATAGCCGCAACCTTCCAATCCTTGTGTTCGAGCTCCTCTTACTGGCCTCCTATCAGGTTCCTTAAGGTCGAAATCTTGAAGCCCATTCACGATCTCAACTCAACACAGTAGGTAAAACTACTGTCATTTTGTTATATTAGTTTTGTTAATTAGTAATTAGTTAATTATTATTAGTATAGTCGACATTAGGTGCGATATGTATGTCGAAGTGAGGATACCCATAAATACCCGCTTGTGGGGAAATAATTATATTTTTAAGCAAGTACCTGTAGAAGACCCATACACGCTTTTCTTAGCGTGCTGGGGACGAAGAAAATACATCCGCGGTGTCTGAGGACACGTACCATACACACTTTTCTTAGTGTTGTGGGAAGGTCTAATTTCCCGTAGTTTCCTCTAAATAGGGGAGACATCGGGACGTTGCCGAAATTTCGAGTGAACATGAGATCATACTTGAACTTGATTGAACAAATGAGACTTAAGTAAACTCAAAAAGATAACTTGGACTTAAACTCAACAAAGACTACAAGAACTTGAATTTGCAAAATGTGGACTTGCATATTGAATTTGAATTGAACAATTTGGAGTGGAACTTGAACATTTAAACTCAAGCAAATACTTGAGTTGGACCACAAGGACTTGAACAAAATTTGGATAACAGGGGACTTATTTGGACAGTAGGGAACTTTAGACTTGGACTCGAATTCGAGCAAATACTAAGGACTTTAATAATGACTCATGACAACTAGAATTTCTCTACTTCACTCATAAGTAATGGCATGATGCTAGAAGATTTGTAATGTACTTGATATGATCATTTGCAAATGACTACAAGGGATATATAATTTGATTGTGAACATACTACAAGCTGCCTACAAAAGATGGCAATTGACATCTAATGCTCACATAAGTCATGAGAGAGAAATTCAATAATCTCTACAATCAACAACAATGAACATATTACAATGACGACCAATTTCCCATGCACGCATGCATGCATACAACATGTCATTCTCAAGCAATCGTGAAATGTTTTAAATGCAGAACTCTTACAAGCCTAGTCATGTATAAAATCATTCACCAAGGAATGTCAAACATCAACAAAGGAGACTTGTAATAAGCAGAGGATTCTATTGAAAGGTTAAACATGAACTTGTAGGGTATACAACATCCTGCTTACAAATGACTATGAAAAAAAATTTATGCACTTCTATGGACAACAGTAAAGGAGCATACAATGAATGCAAGTACCTATTGACGGTTTATTTACAAGCAAAGTTCGAATAAAAAATGCAGCAATATGCTTACAATCAATCCATGACATAGAGTTCCCAAGAATTTTTTGGAGATCTTCAAACCTATTTGAATGCAAATGTCAATGTCAGTAAGCAATATTGTTAGTTTCATTATGCATACTGCAAGTCACGTCCAAAGGTAATAAAAAAGCTTGCAAGGTGTGGAGTTTATTTAGCAATTGAAATAACTACTTTACAACGCTTTGGCAATCAACATCAAGACATGAACAAGCACTACTCGCTCACAAACAGTGATGAATTATGGATAACTTAATCAAGTTTTCTCACCACACCATGATACTCTTAATGGGTAACTTCTTTGTAACAATCAACATTAGTCAAACTTCACATGCGAGCTAACCACAAACGAGTGCATGAAGATGTTCCACCAAGTATTTCTAAGTATATGGAAATAGTAGTGATCGAAGCATCAAATTTGCAGGCGGATACATCAAACCATGGTACACAAAATGATTTCTCCTACATGCATAAAAGAGCACGAATGAATACCGAGAATGCTCTCCAATTAGCGAATATTGAAAATCTATGCACGGACGGGCACAAAGATTCAATAGCATTATAATAAAAGACCCATCATATATAAATAAAGGCATCTACAAGCAGATGCAGGAGAGACCCCACTCATATAGAAGTTCGACCAAAGGTGACTATGAATGATATTCGTGGATGCTACACCATCCTACATTCTACATGTCAGGGATTCGATACACAAAGAAAACAATAATGTAATACACCTATATGCATTCGAGTGAGTGTCAACATATACTGCATTGCGCCCACTAAAGTTAACTATCAATATTTGACAAATGTGCTATTAAGGATTATTACAAAATTTAGTGGCTTGAACTCACAATTATAAATGGAGAATACACCTGCTATTCCAACCATCTCAAGGACTGCAACAATTATTTTGGATGCCTCACATAATTCCACTAGATGACCCGAAGCGCTCTTGATCATTGTTCAGAGTAGTAGTCACTACTTCCAAGGTACTGAAAGTTAGTAAAGGTACAATCATCCAAAGTTAAAATGATTGATTCCTTATTTAAGCCAACAACAGAAAATGTTGATGACGACATAATCGAGGAGTTGTCCACTAATTCCTACAAGAGTTCTCGAAAGAGAAAGCCAAATCAAGTTATTATGGAGTGAGTGAATCTCAGTTCAACCAAGTTCTGAACATTGAGTTCGAGGAGTTGTCCACTAATTCATTTAGGCTTGCAAGCTTCTTGATGAACAATGGCTGTACATCCAGCATACCCTATATGTACAAGTATTGAAGTACCACAAAAAATGCAAACTTCTACAAACTATCGTAGAAGACCCATAAAATATCCCAAAATACTCCTGCACATGCACCATAGTTTGTATACAAATAGCTACATAAAGGGGTAAGTACAATCACAAAACCCGCATGGTCCCCGGCGAGCGTGTTGTAGGATCACACATGATGTCTAAGGATAGTGAGCGGGTTAATAAGTGAATTTAAGTTTGAGCCCGATCCTTCTATGCGGGTATATGGGAGTTGACACGGCTCGAACCATTAAATAAATATGCGGTCGGGAAGTCGACAGGGATATTTATTTTATACATTTATAATAGGCCTTCAACAAAGAAAATTCACAAATAAAAGCATAAAGCCTACGAAACCTGATCATCTGTAGGCAGTTCAGTAGAGTTGACAAAGTTCATCCACAAAATGCAAATATTTTCAAATAGAATGATCTGAGCACCCCGATGATGGCCGTGTCAAACGAAAATCTCAACCGGAGGGGTTCACAAAAATTTTCCAATGCCACTTAAATGCTCGAAAATCCAAAATCCCAAAGATCATCCAAAATCCAAAAATAAAAAAATATTTAAAATTGGAATAATATATCATCAAATCACTTAAAGCACAAAATCCATCCACCCTCCGCAATAGTTTACTGAGGTGGACAAATTAAAATTTACTTTAGCTCACATAGAGCTAATGCCTAGTCAAAAATATCACTAGGATCCATTTTCAAATAATCTCCTGCCAATAAGGACGTGACACGTGTCCTCTGACATGCGGCTTTGCCGCCAAATGGCACCGCAGGATAAACAATTATGACTGGCGGTTTTGCCGTCAAATGGCACTATGAAATATCGGTTATGGCCAGAGCCAATACGTTTCTTAGTGGCATCAAATCCTTTAGATATGAATAAATAGGATATGATTGATAGGGCATAAAGCCCAATGTTAGCTAATAACAACACCAACAACATCAAGCCTTTATCCCACTACGTGGGGTCGGCTACATGAATCCTTTTTCTCCATTGTGTCCTATTAAAAGTCAATTTCTCGTTTAAATCTAATAAAGAAAGGTCATTCCTAATATTTTCTAACCAAGTCTTTTTAGGTATACCCCTACCTTTCTTAACATAAGTCAAATCTAATACCTATACTCTCCTAACCGGGTCATCACAAGGCCGCCGTTTTATGTGACCAAACCATCTAAGGCGACTTTCTCTAATCTTATCTTCTACTGGAGCTACTCCAACCTTTTCACATATATGCTCATTTCGTATCGTATCTCTAAGGGTAAAGCCACTCATCCACCCGAGCATCCTCATCTCTGCCACACTTAACTTAGTATTATGCTTCTCTTTTAAAGGCCAACATTCGAGTCATATCAAGGATGGCCACCTCCGCGAGAACACGAGCATATTTCCACCTTGGGGACAAGGTGGATCTTTGATTGTGTTTGAACACAAGTAATAGCTCCTGCATACATGTCTTTAATGATTTGAATATAAGCATTATTGGCTCCTTTCTTTACAAGAAATCTCCATAACACTTCTCTTGGAACTTTATCATATGCTTTTTCTAAATCAATAAATATCATATGTAGATCCTCCTTATTTTCTTTATATTTCTCCATCAAACCTCTTAATAAATGTATGGCTTCCATAGTCGACCTACCCGGCATGAATCCAAATTGATTTTGAGAAACATTAGTATCACGCCGCAACCTATGCTCCATAACTCGCTCCCATAGTTTTAAAGTATGACACATTAACTTAATACCTCTGTAATTCGCACAATCTTGTGCATCACCTTTATTCTTAAAAATAGTAATTAACACACTCATTCTCCACTCATTTGGCATCTTCTTAGTCTTCAAAATAGTATTAAAAAGTTTACTAAGCCATGAAATTCCTTCATCTCCTAAGCATTTCCACACCTCTATTGGAATATCATCATATCCAACTGCTTTTCCACCCTTCATTTTCTTTAAAGTCTCTCTAATTTCAGTTTTACTAATATGTCGATAAAAACATAAATCTTTATTTTCATTTAGGGTGCTAAGGTCACTATAGTCAATCTTATTTTCACAATCTTCATTAAAAAGTTTAGCAAAATATCTCATCCATCTTTGTTGAATATCATCTTCTAAGAAAAGTATTTTTTGATCTTCATCTTTAATACAATTCACTTGAACTAAATCCTTACTACTCCTATCTCTTTGTTTGGCTAACTTATACATATATCTTTCCCCCTCTTTAGTATCTAATCTATTATATAAATCACTAAAAGCTAATGCCTTTGCATCGCATATTGCTTTCTTAGCATCCTTACGAGCCACTTTATATATTTCCCAATTATCAGAATTTTTAAAATTAAACCAATTTTTATAACAAAGCTTCTTATTTTTAATTTTTTTCTTGCACATTAGGAAAAATTTGTTAGCTAAGGTGGATTAAAATTTGTCCCCTTAGACAAACATCCAACCACTAGAGGATTGGAGAGGGGGGGGGGCAAGGGGGGGCACTTGCCCTCCTTAAAAAAAATCACTGATTACATTTAACTAAGCCAAGGGATAAAAAAAAATAAAATAAACACCACCATTTTAAAATAAACACCACGTGCCCCCCTAAGCTAGCTAAGCTGCACAACTGCATAATTTTCTAAGCCAAACATGTTCTTAAGTGGCCATTGAAGTTGTCCTTTTGCAGGTCTCTGTGCTTACTTGTGATAATGATAGCTATTGCTGGGTTTATGCATTAGTTAATGTCATCGTGCATCTAATTTTGTACGATTGCATGCTAATC
The DNA here is from genome assembly GCF_001605985.2 of Dendrobium catenatum. Classification (NCBI taxonomy): domain Eukaryota; kingdom Viridiplantae; phylum Streptophyta; class Magnoliopsida; order Asparagales; family Orchidaceae; genus Dendrobium; species Dendrobium catenatum. The sequence continues at coordinate 19,887 of NW_021319356.1, read as the reverse complement.
GATCAAAAGGCACATCTTTTATTATTTGGCACAACATGGTTTTGTTTTATTATATTTTTATCTCTACATTGCTCCTGATATTTTATTGTTGATGTTTGATTATGTAGGGATGATGTAATAGATGTAATTGAAGCCTTCTTCTTTCCAAAATGCCTATATCAGATTCATGTGAAAGAGATGTTTTGTCATGAATATTATAAAAAATCAGCTGCGAAATAAGATTTGAGATCAATGGATGAATGATTTAATAATTGTTTATATTAAGAAAAAAAATTAGATTATATTAATAATGAAGTATTCATTTAACTATTTCTAAATATGAAGAGTAGATGTTATAAAATGTAAGTTGTTTACTATTTTATATTTAATATTATACATTTTTGGATAATAATTTAAAAAAAAATTAAAATTGTCTGTGCCGGTCCCAAGCCTGGATGAAAAAAGTTGAGGAAAAATTTCCATAAGAGAATCAGGACACCCCTTAATAAATTTTATGGCTCCGCCACTCCATCCAACCTAGGTCTACAAGGTCCCCTTGGACGAAGTAACCTGTGGCTACCGATAAGGATCTTTCTATCAGGTTAGGTTGACTACCTCCTCTGCCTAAGTAGACCAGGGACCACAATGGTCCGGGACGATGGAACCATGTAATCTTTATCGGGTTCATCATCCATTCCCCCACCATCCGCTTTAAGTGCAAGATAATAAAATCTCTAATTTTATATATCAAAATTTTCAAATTCCCAAATCCAAACCCATGCTGCTATTATATGCCATATAACACACATGGTTTAAAATTGCGCAATAAAAGGCGCGCATTGAGCTGCGCCTTACCGCAATGTGGTCCCTTTAAGCCCTACGCAATAAGTTAAGGTTTTGAGGCTTACGCCTCAAGTTTAATGAGGTGCGCTATAAGGCGCGCCTCTCCTCACATTTTTGAGGCGACGCCTCTAATAAAATTAACGTAAATTTTTTTTTTCAATTCTGACCCCTAATTGCGCCTAGTGAGATGTCGACGTGGCATCAACATTTAAACACCGGTAAAGGTCGAATGTTAGACACTGCGTTGTGGTTTTCAAGTTCCAGCAAACGTTCCAACTTCCAAGCATTCAATCCGGAGCAATTCCAAGCATTCCCTCAATTCCTTCTCAGATGTCGTCACCCACTAAGAAAAGGTAATTTGCTGCCATGATTTTTGTTCAGTTCTGCATATTTTATAGTTATGCTATGCGTAGGTGTTCAAAATTTTGAAGTTCTTTGTTTTTTTTTATGCTTACGATATGCGTATGTGGTGCTTCTCGAAACTTTTTAAATGTTTGTTTGATACTTTGATTCCATCAGGTTTTCTTTGTATTTAGGGTTTATGAATTTATGTTGAAATTTGAAACATAATCCCTAACAAAATTTTAAGCACCGAATGCTCTATGCGTATGTTGTGCGTACACTACACGTATATTGTGCGTACTATATGCGTATGTTATGCGTATACTGTGCGTGATAATTGCTTATGTTGTGCGTACATACTGCGTGCGTACTTTATGCGTGCGTACTTTATGCGTGCATATAATTTGCTGCCGTATTTTCTAAAATATGCGTTCTTATGCGTATGTTGTGAGTACTCTATGCGTATGTTGTGCGCGATCGTTGCTTGTGTTGTGCGTATTTTATGTTTATGTTGTGCATTTTTTGTGCGTATCTTATTTACTTATTCTATATGTTTTATTTTTTAAAATTTTCATATATATGTTCGTCCAATTACCTATCGATGCTATGTTTCTACTTTTCGATCAATCTGTGATAACTTTGCTCAGCAAATTTCTCCTGAGGTCGTGGACACATTGAAACGGTTGAAGATCATACAGTTTTTACAATTTCCTGAGTTTGAGCAAAATGTCCCTCTTATTTATAAGCTGATATTAAGGTGGAACATTTCAAAACAATGCTTTGTTCTAAAAGGTGAATCCATTTCTTTCATTGCTGATGAAGTGGCCCTACTTACTGGTCTGCCAAATAAAGGAGAAGAAATATCCTGGCTTTTCTTATCACATACTTCAGTTACATCATCGAAAATTAAGGCAGACATGCTGGAGTTGAACAAGCAAACCCCCCTGAGACTATGTTAAGAACGTTTATTATGTATTTATATTCAAATTTACTTTTTCAACTTAACAACTTCAAAATATCTCGATTGCTTCAAAGAATAGCAAATAATCCCGATGATTTTTTGTCAATAAATTGGGCTAGTTCAATTAGAGAATTTTTAGTTGGAGAGTTTAATAAGGCCTCCTCTAAGATTTCAAATAAGAAGCCAGCATGTTACATCAACGGTTTTGTACCTCTGCTAATTGTGAGTGCTAAGTGCTAATTGCTAAATTTATTCAAAATTTTATTGGCTCAATATCAGTGCTAAAATTTTCTTTCATCTTATGTAGATTTGGTTCCTGGAGCATACTTCTTTTCATGCTTTTATTTATGCTGATAAAAGGCATCGTTTTCTACGATGAGCCGATGATATTGTATATACTACAGAGGTGGTCACTAACTTATTTTCTAATATAAGGAAAAGTCATATTTATAATGTCCTTCAAGCAGTTTCCCAGGCTGAAATGGATATGGTTAATGTCAAGAAATATCCATCAGACAGCCCTCCATCCCCTGATTCCCCTCATGAAATATTCTCCCATCAAAACAACCCCCCAATGTCCTCATCATACTCCATCTCCTCAGCAAGCCCCCACCAATCTCCTCAGCAAGACCCCCATCAATCTCCTCAGCAACCACACTTAAGTTTTTCTGTTGAAGCACTTGAATCTCTACAAGAAAGAATAATCAAATCCTGCCAAGAAACATGGACAAAATTTTTTCTTGAATTTGAAGATAGGCTGAGCAGAATGTTTGAAGACCTAACTGAAAGAGTTGAAGTTATTGAGGTCAAGCTCAATAATTACATTGATCAGAGCAAAATACTTCATCAGAAAAGATCTGTTAGCTACCCTTCATCTTTCAATAAGAAACATAAATCAGATATCCCTCCCCACAGTCCTAATGAACCAATCCCCCAAAATGAGCCAATCCCATCCAGAAATGAGCCAATCCCACAGAATGAGTCAATCATAGCAGAAATGCAACTTATTCCATATAAAAATCCAAATGAACCAATACCAGTAGATGACATTCATATAAATCCTGTAACTTATGTCCATGCAAATGAAATAGAAAATTACAAAGGTCTTCTGAGTTTAAGTTCTGAGAAGAGAAATTTTGTGCATGAAAGTTTGAAAAAGTTCAATCGAAGGTAAAAATATTGCAACTTATTTTATGTTTGAATATTTTTATGCGTATGGTATGCGTGCATTATGCGTATGGTATGCATTACTTATGCGTATGGTATGCTTATGATACGCGTATATTATGCGTATTTTATGCTTATTGTATTATATGCTTATGGTATGCTTATTATACACGTATTTATGATACGCATATTGTATGCGTATGGTATGCTTATGTTATGCGCATTATATGCGTATGATATGCTTATGATACGCGTATTGTATGCTTATGAAATGCGTATTTAATATTTTTTTTTTGCAGGGACGATAGTATCTTGTTTGTTAGTAACCTTCTTATTTCCAGAGCTGAATTTGATGAGTTATTAAGCGACAATTATTTAGGTAATGAACATGTAAATCTTTTTGCTCTTTTGTTAGATGAGAAGTGTAACCTTATGCCTGACAAGTACCATAAATTTCTATACATCTCTCTTGTCTATTGGGTTAGTAACTTAGTATTCAATTAATCAGTTTAACTATTGGATTAGTAACATAGTATTCATTTCTTAGTTTTTATATAGTTATATACTTACATTTACTACTTGCACTTGCAGAATAATAAAGGAAGGGATAAATTGTTCAAATTGCAAATCGACCATATAATCGAGCTTTCTGTTTCTTCAAACAACATTTTATTACAGCCAATAATTGAATCCTCGCACATCACCTTGCTGATTGGTTTGCTAAAAAAATAAAAGTGGAAATTTTATGACTCGTTGCCCTACCGCGTCAAATAGCATAGGCTTGTTGTTCCAAAAATCGTAAGTGTTAAATGAACATGAACTCTTCATTTTTTAAAAACTTTATAGAATTAATTCTTGCTCTACGTATTTTTCAGCTTAAAGCCCTATACTCTGACACGAAATAAGCTTTTTATAGTGATATCAGAAAATGAAAACTTTCTACCATTAAAAGTACATCAAAACAAGAGAACTCTGTAGATTGTGGAATGTATGTCTGTAAATATATGAAAAGAATAAGTTTTGAAGGAAACACTGATTGGACTGATAGTACAAATTGACAAGAAGACATGCCAAAGTATAGGGCAGAATTTGCATATGAAATATTTTGTAAAACATTGAAAAAATAAAAGTTTTTCATTCTGTATAAATATTTACATTCTGTGTATAAATATTTCTATGTATAAATATTTCTGTGCATAAATGTTGAAACAGTTTCTGTGTATAAATGTTTATTATCATTATGTGTATAAATGTTTATTTTTAAAAAATATATTTTTCAATTCTGTGTATAAATGTTATTTATATTGATTTGATTAAAAAATAATTTATTAAATGATAATACGCATAAATTATGCAAATCGTACGTATTGTGTAGGCATACTGTATGCATATAATATGCATATCTTAAGCAGATAACAGGCATATAATACACATAATATGATGTTTAAAAGATTTTGTGACTGACATTTGTGTTTAAGGATTAGTGTTTGAATTTCTTATTTGTTTTAACGAAAAAAATTTTATAAATGTTTTGAAACGTTTTTAAATAATACGCATAATGCATGCACAAAATACGCGTATATTAAACAGTAAATTTTATTTATCAAATTATATTAAATTCTTTTTTGAATACGCATGACGCACGCACAAAATACGCAAATCGCACGCACATAGTACGTACAAAAGACGCACATAGTACGTATAATACACGCACACATTACGTAATAAATTTTATTTATCAAATTATATTAAATGTTTTAATTAATATCTATATTTGTTTTTTAGTTACATTAAAATGATGAGGAATATGTTTAACACTGTTGACCTCTATGTAATAAACAAGAATTACATACCTCGTACGCATCGAGAAGAAGACTCCCGAAATTCTGCAGGAATCCCGCCAAAGTAGTGCAGAACGGCGCCGCTCGAGTCGCTTCTCCGCAAATCTGGCGTAAATCCTG
>NW_021319356.1:0-14534 GCF_001605985.2 Dendrobium catenatum | reverse complement strand
CGATGACGAACAACATACCCCAGGAATTTGCCGGAGGATACCCCAAATGCACATTTGAGAGGGTTCATCTTCAGATCATACTTTTTGATCCTCTCGAACACAATTATCAAATCATCAATGTGGTCTTTTCGGTCCGTGCTTTTAATGACCAAGTCATCTACATAGCATTCAACCTTCTGATGGATCAAATCATCAAATATACGAGTCATCGCATGTTGATATGTGGCACCAGCATTCTTCAAGCCAAAGGGCATGACCGTGTAGCAGAAAATTCTGATGGGTGTTCTAAATGATCTATGCTTTTCATCTTCAGACGCCATTTTGATTTGATTGTAGCCAGACGATCCGTCCATGAAAGAGAACATATCGTAGTTGGATGTATTGTCAACTAGAAGCTCTGATACTGGGAGCGGAAACTCATCTTTCGGGCATGCCTTATTGAGGTCCCTGAAGTCGATACAGACACGAATTTGCCCGTTCTTCTTCTTAACTGGGATGATATTGGCAATCCAGTCGGCATATTTTTCTTCTCGAATGAAGCCTGCTTCTATGAGCTTCTTTGTTTCTGCAATCACTTGCTCTTCAATTTCCAATCTCATTCTCCTTGGAGCTTGTTTGATAGGCGCTGCATCAGGCTTGATGGCCAATTTGTGAACTTCCACATCAGGGGATAAGCCAGGCATCTCAGCATATGACCAGGCAAAGCAGTCCCTGAATTCACAGAGGAGCTCTTTTATTTCCTCCACTTAGTCTTATGATAGAATAACACTGATGAAAGTCAGGAAAAGATCTTCCTTAGTCCGAGATGATATAGTTGAAAAGCGATGGGATTTCTTGAAGGATTATTCAAGGTGTCTACCATCAAGAACATTGTTGTAAGAGCCATCTTTTGGACCTACTTTTGATGAATTTCTTCAATGGTAGATCTTTAGGGGTACACACTAGATGTCACACCATTCTTTGAATATATAATTTTTTTAGAGATGTGCATCTCTATATTTATTTTCACTTATGTCGGGACCTTTCGGCAGTGGGTTCTTAGATATACATCCAAGTGTCACACTCCAATGCTCACCGTACATATCTTGTTTCTTTCTTTACTTTACCATCGTAATAGATGGTTGGCTTTTAGCTCTATTGGGACCTTTTAGTGATGGATCTTTGGACATAACGGCCAAATGTCACATCCTAATGTTCAACATACAGAGCTCAATATCATCATCATTTTTTTTGCTACTATAGCATATAAGTGACTAGCCAGAGATGGAAAGAGAAACCTTCCCCAGCGGAGTCGCCAGAAATCTGTGGACTCCGAGGCTCCGAAAATTCGGCCCGGCCTCCCCGCGCGCTTTTTTTATCAGCAGAGGGAGTTTTAACGAACTAAGTTCCGGGTAAATTTGGAAGCAGATGGGTTTGAGATAAGACACTACCCAGAGATTTTCGCCTTCATTTGATAGGACTATGATCTGAGTCCTGGTTTCGAATAGGCGCAACCCCTATAGTGTAATTACCCTACCCGATCACGAGAGAGAACTTTTCGATTAAGCTAGTCATCAATCAAGATACGTAAGAAATAACGATTGCAATCTGGCATTAGTAGCCAGACCATGGGTTTAGGATATGTAGAAATTGGATTTGAAATTGAAGAATTTGGTTTGAAAGTTGAAAGGTTTGGAAATTGATGAAGAATTGGGTTTTTGGATGAGAATTTGGGAAAGGTTTAATTTTAAAAAATAGAAATTTTCACCATCTTTCACTTAAGCGGATGGTGGAATGGATGAGGTTGGGCCCGATCAAGATCCCATGGTTCCGTCGTCGCCGGGCCATCGTGGTTTCCCTGGTCTACTTAGTCAGAGGGTAGTCGACCCAACCTGACAGAAGGGATCCTTGTCGGCAGCCATGGGTTGCTTCGTCCAAGGGGACCTTGTAGACCTGGGTTGGATGTTTGGTCTAAGGGGACAAATTTGAATCCCACCTTAGCTCGCAGAGGGCTTTGTGCCCGATCATCATATCCTATTGATTCATATCTCAAGGATTTGAATGCCAATAAGGAACGTATTGGCTCTTGGCCATAACCAGTATTTCGTGGTGCCATTTGGCGGCAAAGCCACTCGGTTCAGAGGGCCGAGTCATACCGTTTCTATCCTGCAGATTCCATTTGGCGGTCAACCGCGCGGTTAGAGACAGTACCACGTCCTTAATTGACAGGAGATTATTGAGAATGGATTCCTAGTGATATTTTGACTTAGGCCATTTGACTCTTTGTGAGCTAAGTTTATTTGATTTTCCACCCCGGCAGACTGTTGCGGAAGTGGATGGATTTTGCTTTAAGCTTGTATGGATATGTATTTCAGTTTTCAAAATATTTTTGGATTGGGGCTTGTAGTGTTTGGATTTGTAGACATTTGAAATGGAATTTGAGATATTTGTGGAACCTCCGGTGAGATCTGCATTCAACACGCCATCATCGGGGTGTTTGGGGTCTTTCAATTTGATTGAAACCTTGTCGACCCTATCAAACTTATCGATAGGGGATCGGGTTTCTCGTAGGCTTTGTGCCTTTGGTTTATGAATTTTCTAATTGTTAGGCATCTGAAGGGCCTAAAAAGAATGTATGAGATATATTATTCTGGTTCGACCTCGTGACACACATATTTATTCTCAATGGTTTGAAACCCTGATCTACTCTCATTACATGCTTAGGAGGATCGGGTTCGCAGGCTTCGTGCTTTTTTGTTCAGTGAAATTCTTGATGTAGCTAGCATGCCTATACGAATGGGTTGAAAACAAATACACGGTTTCCACAGCCGTGTAGTTTGTTTAAAGGGTTCGGAACCCTGTCGACTTCATTGATCCGTATAGAAGGATCGGGTTCGAACTAGAATTCCTTATCGACGCCGCGCAGCATCTAGGCGTCACGTGTGTACCAATAACCGCTCCGGGGGCCCATGCGGTTGATTTTATACGCTCTTTAGTGGACCTATGTGTATACAAAGCTATAGTGTAGGTACAGGGCGTATTTAGAAATATTTGTAGACCTTCTGTCTGCTTGACAGAGGTTGCAGATCGATGGCGTTGGATTCTGATGTTGGACTCCCCCTTTCTCAATCACCGGGGGAGGATTTTTTTGGGATTCGGGAGTCAAGGCCTTGCTGATTTCTGGTGAGGGACTCCCTTAGCTCTCAGTGTGGTCTCAAGACTTGTTCATTCCGGTATTTGTAGGTAACTAGAGCTGTTTTCTTCTTCTGAGTTATTAGAACTAAAGTAAGAAGTTTAGAATTCCCTATGTGTGGCTTATAGTTGGTTTCCTAATTTGTTTCAAACATGTTCCCTTCTCTTGTCAGGGGCGGGCCTACCTTTTTTCGCTGACTCTCGGGGGCTTTTGTAAGTGTTCAGGCATCAGTCGCGTAGATTCGTCTCCATACCCAACACTCAACGTGTGCGATTAATAGTGACGTGATATCCCTCCATACTTTCTGTGTTCCTCACCGTGTATATAGATTGGTGAGAAAATGAGCTTACAATAGTATATTGTCTCAAGATAGCGCAAGTCTTGTATTGTCTATACCTGCGCATAGTAGTACTTCTAGCTATGGTTTTGCCAACAGACGTGCGAACATCCTTTCAGAAGATTGATGAGTCCCTAAGTCCCAAAATAATCGCGTTATAACATTGGTTTTTCTCATCGGAATCACACTGTCATATCGTATCGTTACCATAGAAATTAAGACTTGTTAACGCACTCATTCTCCTGCACTAGTGGATTGTGTATTCGCTGGTAGGCAATATCACTAAGGATTTTGTTGTTCTCGTTGTACGGATTTGTGGAAACCACCGTTGTGGTACGGTCGGCTCCACGAGAGCTCCTGAGAATATCTGAGCTTTCGGGTTCTCCCAGTTGGGTTATAGTTAGACACACTCGAATGTGTTTCCACATTTGATCCTAATGTTCGGCCGAACGGCTAGCTGAACACCATAGCCGTGCTATCTCTACGGAGAGGCATTTTAACGCGGTGAAGATAGGAAAATTAAGGTCACTCATATAGCTCTCTCTCATATGCGCGTACGGAGCCCCTACACAGACCTGGATGCCTAACGCTACTCAACCCGCGTGCCGACAATTGCATTGAATAACTCGACCAAAGGACCTTGAAACATCTCACTCTCTGTTTATAGCTATCAATACAAACCGCTGATGACTGGATAAGGGAATCCATATGTTACGCCGTTAGCTATGGTTGGTCCAGCTAGGTGATTCAGTGTACTAACCTCACGAGGATACATTGTTGTTATTGCTGAACACACGATTCCTTGCATATGTTGCCAGCCCAGAGTACCTCCGGCAATCCTTATTTCTGAACTTATTGTATTCCTTTTCGCTGGAATTATAATGTTGTGTAAACCAAGATACTGCCACTCCCTCATCTGTGACTATTACACACGCGTATTGCACTGTGGTTTATATCCTACAACTTTTCCGCCGAACTACTTGCACGTAGCCAATGTGACTCGTGTTGACTCCTCGATTTACTGCGTATGGAAAGACCCAATAGCGTAGAATTTCTTGCTAGATACTGTGGATCATCAAGGATTGTTGTGACACTCCTCCCTTCACAATACCAGAGGCATCATAATAGTTAGGCATTAGCACCTGTGCTGTTGAGTATCCTGGTCTCCGTTTGCGACTCCCAACAAAGGTGCAGGTCTCAGTTGTTGAGTTTCCTCGTGCTGTGTGTTATGATCGCAATAGACATGCTTCGATCTTGCTTGTTTGGATCCCTAAAATTTCAAACAAAGGTATTCACGGCACACATGTATAGAGTCTTTCTCAAGTTACCAAGTTCCACTCTGTACGATATGTATGACTACTATAGCTTGTGAGACAGGAATGTATCGCGGATGTCAGTACTCCCTAGCCTTTCCAAGATATGAGTCTTAAGCACGGTCAGGTAACCTATCAGAATACAATACACATCCGAGGCTGAGCGAGATGGGAAATATCCGACTGTCTTCTACAATAATCAAGATTAGCACGTGGAACGTGTCTATGCAAGATGGCGTACTGTCTATTGCCGTTTGGTACTGGAAAGACTACGCCTGCATGATCGACATCTTTGTTGATGCCCAGAGAGTTCTTGATGATCGGCCTATAGTGCCCTCTGACACCCCTTCCTAGGCCAGATATCAATGTCTAGTGTGTGACTATTGGATGACATTTCTAATGTGATACACTGACTTGGCGCATACTTTCGGATGGTCACCATCTCAAATTCATTATCAACTCCCATAATGTTTGGTTGATATGTTTTTGCAGACGAAGATTAACGAGTAAGTCTCTGCTAACCATCGAAGTCAAAGATTTTGTAAGTTTCTGCTCCATATTACTCTCGATGTGTTTTGGCCAGTTGTCTATGGATGCTTTGTTTCTCAATTATGCCTCAACGATCCATACAAAAGTATCTCTCTACTTAGCAGCTCATCCTCTAGATTAAAGCGTGCGGATTATAACTAAGCGATGCTTGGCCAAGTAGTACTAAAGAAGTATTCGACCGCCTGCTATGTAGCGTTTCTTTTGATGTGGAGCTACTTTTTATATCGCCGATTGCTGTATAGTCGTGTAAATATTTTCAAAGCAAAATCCATTCGGTGCCGCGCGTAGATATACACGTCTAGGTCATTACAACAGAATAGTTGTGAAGAATTTTCTATATTTGAGACTTATCACATGCTCCACCTTAGAAAGCTCTTTGATGGAATATAAGAAATCCATGGTTAAAGATGTGTTTGAGTAACACGTACCTCTTTGTCAGATGCTCTCCGACCATCTTATGTCTCATAAGTTTTGTCGTACGAGGTAAACACTGAGTTGACACCCCATCAGGCTATCTGCAAAGTAGGAGATTCGTCATAATTTTGTATCACATCATTAGAAATCGGAACTCGTATACGTGGTGCTAATTGTTGGTCCAATAGGTCTTCGAATGTTCCGGTCTTTGTACGATTTCAGTAAAAAATGTGGCGACAATACTTTAGCGAGAAACTAAATAACATGTCGAGACCCCAAGGCTCGGTCATATCCCCCGCTTTGGGGTAACAACTAACCTATCGATAGGAAGAGGTCTTTGTCATCGTTACACTCCTCATTCCTGTCACCCTTATATAGAGTAAGTTGGAGACGCATCACTTGCTTTCCCAGGAATTTGTAAATTTTCGGATCATGAAGTCTATGGTATTGAGGATTGGTCCTGTAGACCATCGTCGACTTCCCAGAAGAAGCTAAATGCCCGCATGGTCGGTTGGTTCGAATTCCTCCGAGGAGTATTCTACTCACTATTAGCATAAGGCCGGGAGCTGAGAATAAAGGCTGATGCGTTTGAGTCGGTAGCAAATGCGGCCGTCTCCAAATAAGAAAGTAGATTGTCAAGCACACACAGAGCGATCTCGTACATATGTGAAGACGCATTGCATAAATGGGCCTTCAGCAACATATAAGTAGTGTCCTCTGACTGTTTAAGGAACATAATGATATCCTCATTTTGACTGACTGGAGATAATCAAAGTTGCGCGAATGAATGGCGATTTCTTGTTGAGCGCAAGAAGAACAGTCGAGATATCTTAGTTCAGTTCAGAGAGTTGTCCCCTACTCCCCACTGACTTCTCTATCAAGGATGACGTAGAGTTTATAGTGGGCAACTTCTCACCCAAGCCTCGGTTAGTCTTGAGCTGGGACAATCGCATACCATGTGGGCTTACCGCTCACAGATCCCCATTGGCATGGCGCAGCATACGGTATAGAGCTGGTCTGTTGACTAGCTAGTAGCGAGACGTCTTATGTACGGAGTCCGCTCTGGATACGAGTAACGTGCCAGCGAGACACTGCCAAACTAGACTTAATAGAGAATTGTTTATGGACACCATTGCTATCTACACCATCTCGCGTCTTTCTCACATCCCAAGCTGCCTCATCCTTGGGAACAGAGATAGCCTTAGTACGGCGTGTGTCGCACATGTCGGGAGGACCGTTCCCCACATACGCCTTAAACGCAGAGGGAAGGGCGGTGATTATTAGGGGCATACCCGCTCTCTTCATCCGTGATTGCTCTGTACGGCTAAATACCGCTCGTGCGCCTTGGTGCTAACACGTTTCGCTGGCCCTCTAGGAATGCCGCAGCTAAACTCATAAACTTTGAGAGGCAGGCGTGGTACTAGGCTGACGTCCTATCTCGCTGTCGAGAACACATAGCTAGCTGGTTGCGGGAGACGTGAAAATGTGACGAGCTATTCTTGGGTATATAAACTGTTATAGGAATTTTTAAGATGGTATACTACACTATGACATGCAGTTCTACTACCGCCTCTTCTCCGCGAGCCCACAAAGGGTATGGGGCCCAGAAACGAAATTTACGTGACAGAAGCATCTGGGACCGTTCTTCAGGGATTCTTAGTCAGGTTGGAGGAACATTAGAGATTGGTGATATCGTCGTAAACTGAGCCCATTGCCGTGAGAGATAGATTCGCTCTACATATTTCTTTTCTGTCTCTAATCCGGCCCCTACCTGGTTATGATGTCTCGCCAGTTGTTATATTGTTTTAATTGTTGATGTGATATCATGCTCATATCTAGCTATGGTTCACATCACTCGAATCAGATTTCATCTCTCCCACTATTGCACGTAATCGCGAAATAGCTTACTGGAGTGTCGCTATTTCTTGCCATATCGCTCTCTCTTTGCGTCTCTCACACCAATACCTAATTCCTCTAGTTACTACCTGCCTTTCTTTGTCATCATTAGAATGATCTATATTACATAAGAGATTATTTTATCAGGAAAACTTAGCATTATATATAGAAAAATTACTTCCACATTCAGCTAACAACACATAGGCTTGCATTACACATATAAGACAGTACATCTTCAGGATGTCGAAGGTGGATACTATTTGTCAGTGTCCTCGGATTCTCCGATAGCGTGTATCCCTCTTCAGCAGCATAGTTAAGAACTAGCGTTGCCTTTCCCACAAGATTGTGCAGGTCAAGACTCATGCTTCTAACTTAATTACATTGCACAATAACATCTTCTATCCCTGTCTCACTGCCCATCCTAATAGTTCTGTGTATGGGCTGTCTCTGTAATCAGTTCGTCTTGCACACTACTCCATAGTTATTCGATGGAGGTATACTTCTCCTCTCAGATGAGCTTCTGAATGACCCCTGATTTAACCCTGAAATCACTAAATCTTGAGCCTTGTGAGCTCCCATTACCTTTCTAAGAGTTTTGACATTCCTATCGCCCTTACGGCTTTGTATCTCGCAGCTATCTCCCTAAAATGCCCTGTTTCATACCCTTCTACTACTCTAGTCATGCGTGCGTATTAGTGACATAGCAACTGCTCTTGTGAGACTCGTGTAGATGAAGAGGTCATGCTTATGCCAGGAACTCATCTGGTGCTATCGACCAAACGTTGAGACCTTAAGTACTCCTGTTGGAGAGGGAAAGCCGGAGACGGAGGATACTATCGCTAGAAGACGGAGAGGAACCTCCTTCATACGCTAGACAGGACTGGACCTCTCAGAACCATGGTCGGAGCCTTGCTGACTGTAGTAGATCGTTTCCAGGACCCACGTACTCAGAGACAGGGTCGTGTTACATACTCCCCACCCGCGACGTAATGAATTTGAATTGGAGCGTATCCAGGACTGTAGGGAGAGGTATAGGCGATAGCGAATTACCAGACTACCCCATACCGAGGGCTCGTCGAAGTGGACCGACACTCCTATCCACACCTATGATAAATGATACACCTTCACGGCCATACTCGTATTATTTTTTTTATGTCATTCATAGTCTTATCGACGTCCACTTATTATCACTAGTCTCTTGTTTTTGCGGCATATATAAACTCCCGTATGAGGGAATTAATGTTTGTTGCATGGTACTGACACCTCTAAGCGGTGCGAGATGTCGTGCTTTTATTTTCTGAGACTCTTCAGATGCATGCCGGGTTTCTTATAGTGAAGTGCTCCTTCGATCATTGTGTTGTATGGATATCATCTTGTGCGAATATGATCTACATAGAGCAAATTTTGCATAAGCTTTTATGTGTTCTAGGGTGATAAGTCTCCAGTAGACCATTCTGGAGATATCTCTTTGAATGCTCTTTACTCTATGTGAAGATTATACCTTATACGTCGGTTACTGTAAGTAATTTCAATCTGCTTAGTCACATTTCTATTCCGTAATCCCCAATACCTCCTTTCCCCTGATAGCGAAGAAGACTGCCCAAACCTAGACATTCATCGCCTAACCAGCGTGCCCAGACTTCCCTTCTCTTGAGTGCTTTCGCGCGTCATGCGCACACACTACACTAAGCCGTAGGGAACCACGAGCTCATTCTCTCATTCTGGGCCTCGCCACTTCCCTTCATACACCGAGAGCAAGGAAGTTACCGACTTCGCTCCACCAATCTTTCATCTCATCTTGTAGAAGTGCTTGGAGACTTGACATTTGTGGAATGATACTTACGCTCCATACTCGGAAATTCCAGATGTATCAGGGCAGTGCCTTTGAAGGTCGCGGCACTACTAGTTGAAGGTCCAGAGCTTTTTGTGCAACAATCACGTGTGATGAATCATTTGAGTTTTGTTGATTAAAATCGCCATGTGTAGTATCTAGCAGCGAGCTCTCTTCTTGGAGGTTTCGATTATTAATTTGGAAACACCAATGATCGTGCTCTTATCTCGCCTCTAAATCCGCTCTCTCTGCCCTTGACTCCGACAGGGCCGAGAGCCCTCGCACGCCCTTGTGGTCCCGCTCTCTGTTACAGAAGCTCTTACAATGCAACAGATGAATGTGACACGGATCCTCTCGCTATGACGTCTTGAGGAATGCAGAGAACTACAGTTGATTCGAATCCATTGCGCGCTCCCAATCACACAAAGAGTAGCTGCATAGATTCGTATATTCGTGGTTTTCGCTGCTTAGAAGAGATCCCGTGAAGATGGTTAGATAGTATCCCATCTGCGCCCTCCCTCTTCTCCACCGCCGGTCCACCTTGGCCTCCCCATGCTCTCATAACGTCTTCCTCCTTATCATCTTCTGTGTAGTCTTGAAAGCTTATTCATATGCCCAATAAATTGCTCCCTGCTATAATTCCAGTAACTGCGTGAAAAAAGTTTCAGTTTTCTAAAGCGTAACCCATCCTCTACTCTATGACGTGCGTAGCCACGGGCCTGCTCTCGCGCTCTGCGCAATCACAAACACACTGCAGCGGACACGAACTCGACTACGATCGATTTGCATTATCCCATACGGAGGCAGGCGCCGAGTTCTGATGAGCTAGAACGAGACCGTCTCATCGTTCGTTACGCTCCAGAAAATAATAATCAAATTAATAAAGAAATTATTTATTATTCGTATTCTCTCGCATGGACAGGTTTCAACCCGGAGGTACGTAAGATAGTGCGGTGGTGTGGGGAGATTGAGACCTCCATATACTAAACGTGTAAATTCTTGTCGGAATATCGAGTCAGCTGACTACAAATCGACGCGCTCAATTTTTATGACGGTGAGTATTGTAGTGATATGCCGGTACTCTGGCAAAGCATCCTGTGGAAGATATATACTTAGAGTAGTGCGGATCTCCTCAGACGAGGACTACATGCGCAAAGATTAAAGGTGTGATGGAGGACAACCGTCAGCCCGGACTAGTGTAAGGAGACCTATTCCACTCGACTGAGTCTAACGAACGTATATACACGCTGTTCTCATCCATTTATACTATACATCTCTTTACGTACCTGCCTCGTCCTTCAAACAACGAGACTCTACGGTGCCACAGTCGTGCTCTCCTCGAGACTGAGTTGTATCGTTTAGTATCTTGGTCGATAGTGGAGTTGTGTTTCTGCCGGCCAACTCCTCTTGAGTGCGAAGGAACAGAATGGTAGTGGTAGCTCTCAGTAGGTGAGTTCGTGCGTGTGTATTACGCGGAAGCCTTGCCTCCGCTCTGGCTCTTCCTATATTCGCTTGATATTACGTGATATATACTTCATAATCAGCATCTTAACATTATCTAAGATCATAGCCTATTGCAGACTGGTTATACATGTGGGCATGGAGACCTAATCCGTAGTTTGTATGACTCTAACACATTGCTTACATAGGTATCGCTGTCATATATAGTGGTCATGAACTCATTACACGTGTATGATAGTGGTCCTTGTGATTTTGTGTGAATTTTAACATGAATTATGCTTATATATTATCTTCTTCAATATTCTCAATTCGCTGTCGGTTTCAACATTAGTTCGGCCATATTCCGCGAGATAGGGGTAGAGAGGAAGAAGGAAATGAAGAGCTGCCATTTATGATGGAAGAGTCTCATACATTAAATTAATACCATTATCTAACATATTTGAGAGCAATCTTGTATGAGAACTAGTGCACAACCATGAAACTGAACTGGTGGTGTCTATATTATCACTTTAACACCTCATCTGCGGTCTAAATAACTAATAACTCGAGGTACTAGAGACCAAAGTGAAGCTGATATTACTTTGAATACTCTACGATCCCTGAGAGAAAACAACTTATCAGCGTTGTGAAATAGAGATGTTGAATGCCAGACCCATTAGAGAAGTATATAGTGCTAAATCGATGTCTAAGATATGGTGTCATTCTACATGGTATACGTGCACAGCTAGCTTTATTCACGTCCTTAGCCTCTATACAGGTTGTCCTTAGCAGTAGCACACTGCGCTGTCTATCCCACGGCGTTGGAATTTTTTTTCTTATAGCAACATCGCGTGATGACCTATAAAAAACTACCGATTGTCGACTAGTCTATGGAAGAGATGTAGAGGAAATTTGCATGAACAGAGAGAGAGGCTCTCTCTCTCAAATTACTTTTCAAGATCGTGGACTTTTTCGTGAGTGTTATAATGCAAAGAGACATCTCTAACTCTGCTCCCCAATCTAGAGCAATCCCCGAATTTGACAAATAATCTATTGAGACCGCTGTAATAGACACTGGGCTTCCCCACTTGCATTTACCGCATCATAGGCGAGTCCGAAGGAACACCAGGTGGTACAACAGATTGCAATGAAATGGATTATGCATGTAGAATTGAGAGAGATATATATATCCTAAACACGATATGATCGATACTGCGTCACATCCTGCTCATTGGGAAAAGTTTATCTCGAGCGGCAGTGTCCTTTAAAGGGGTGTCTCACGCACAAGTAATGAAGAAGGACATGATGAGATTGTTATAGTTATGAAGGTAGTGAGTGTGGACTAAGGGCCAGACCTGCGATTAGATAATTAGTATGAATTACTGTATATATTTCGAAGATGTACTCAAAGTACGCTTGGCGAGTTTATGGCCAGACGTACGTGTGAAGATCGTTTAAGTTAAAGCATACTATACAGATTGCCTTAAATGGGTCACTCACACCACTAGTATCTCCACTCACAAATCCTATTACTATCAACACTGAAAATTAGTTCAGGCTATATTTTATACCAACCATATATAGCATATTTATTTTGCGAAAATTTAATATTTCATCTTACAAAATACACAATAAAAATAAAAAATTAAAGAAAAAAAACAGTGAATTGATGCGAATTAGATGGGCATCTCCTTCTTTGCATTTCTTCTATTGGCCTAAATTTGATTTTGAGAATCATTGAGATAGTCTTGTGTAAAAGTTCTGGCTTTAGGAATATCTCGAAGGACGTATTGGATCACATCTTGAATTAGCAATGTCTTATACGAGTGGGAAAGGGATACTGATGACCGGTCGCTATAGGAAGAAGTATCGGAGAGTGAGCCTGATTCTGACGAGAAACGAGCTCGACGTGCGTTACTCAAACTTATGCTCTAATGTAGTGGCATAGTGCTTATTAACATTTTACGACAGATAACGTACACTTTCTGAATACCTAATATCTCCTAGGAACATTAGTTTGAATTTAGAATTTGGGGTGGGCCTTAATACTAGATGACACATATGTTATGTTCCTCTCTCGGTTTCTCGGCGTTCTACCTATCTCTCTGAGAACTGAGTTGGTTATAGAGTCGACTCTCAGAACGGTTCTGCAGGAATCTTCGTGACATTATTACTCGCGTCATTTAAATACTCTTAGCCCTGTGCTCCGAGAATCCTATAACTAAGACGTTTTGAAGGCGTTAAAACATACCAGAGTAAGTGTGAGTTATTCACGTCGAACTGTATGATGTACCTTAAACAGAAGTATAAAATGTCATCTTCTCTCATTATGGTAATTCCGTCACATAGCACTATAGAGCCTAGCTCGCCGCAGGCGGGATCACATCTAGTCAAGTATATGACTGGATTTGTCATGCCGAAACAAAGAGTGAGATGGCTATTGGGCATACTAGAGCTACGATTGCCCGTAAGTCGCTAGTCCTCTCAAGACCTATTCAACTGTATCTTGTGTTCCAAGCTTCTCAGGTCTTGCCAATTTTTTCATCTCAGTGCACAGAGTGTGATCATTGTTATATAGAGTATTTCTATAGTAAGTAGCACTTACAATTGTCATGCCAAGATGCGCTAGGTCACCATCAGCGTGGTGTCTAAAAAATGAGAACCAGTTCCACTGGACTGTAGAGCTAAGATCGCCAGCTTATATAAATAGGCATATGATATCACAACAAGAGAACTCTATCTACTATGTTCTACCTCTCGTTATATATCCCTTAAGTGAGGTTCTTTTTCTACATCGTGTACACAATTTATTTTGCTATGCAAATTTTAATGTTTTTCTTAAATGCTAGAACTACACTCAATTTCATATTCTTTCTCTCGTCGATTGGGCTTCTATTTCTATACGATCGGAGCTCATAGAATCATCTTATTCTGGATAGTGCCCTTAAGAGGACCATTGAACCCACATAAGAGCAGAAACCAATGTTAATGAGATACAAAACGCCAATAGGCAAATTTTACCTAGTCGCGCAATTCCGCGTGGGTGCAGAAGTCTTTACAGTAGAGACAGCACTTTAAATTCTACCTTCTACCGATCCAAAACAAATACTGTAGATATGTATAATTAGAGATTCACAAGTATGCTCTAAAGAATACTGTGATTATTAGCTCTTGACTGGTTACTGCAAGTGTGTGCAGCATTAAATGTACAAATACTACGGGAACAACCAATCAAACTCCAACCACTCAAAAGCCTTATGTTCCCATCTTTACTGGGTCGGCTACGTTATGATCCTTTATTCCCATTGTGTCCGGTTTTAGCCCAAGATGCGCATTCTCATATTCTTCAAGGTCACCTAAACATGAAATATACGATCAATTTCTAATATTTCACATACCCAAGTATACATTAAATAATTCGGTACCTACCTCATTACACATATTCTCCTTATAATCGATCTACAGTGCACAGAATGATGGAAGTTAGCCTTATCCTATTAACCGGGTCATTAGCAGGTGACCTACTCGCTTGGAATATGTCTGAGCTGCGATGATTACACAATTCACAATGGTGTCGCGTGA
>NW_021319355.1:4510-6906 GCF_001605985.2 Dendrobium catenatum | reverse complement strand
ATATTTTTTCATTTAAAAACAACACTAAATTTATGCAAAAAAAAAATTGATAAAAAAATTGCAAATAATTTAATAAGATCTTATAATAAATTCTTGCTAAAATTTTTTGTCTTGCAAAGATCTAAAAATGTATTACAAATGTAATATTAAAACTTCAGGTAATTGCCCTCTTGAATTACCAGTATTTATTTATTTATCCAAATTGTCTATAATGACAACGACTCATTCCGGTCAGTTTAATTTGGGCAGCTGAAACAGAATAAGGAAAGTTATTGAGATTTTAATAAAGATTAATGCTTTTAATTA
This sequence comes from Dendrobium catenatum, assembly GCF_001605985.2. Lineage (NCBI taxonomy): Eukaryota > Viridiplantae > Streptophyta > Magnoliopsida > Asparagales > Orchidaceae > Dendrobium > Dendrobium catenatum. The sequence continues at coordinate 6,600 of NW_021319355.1, read as the reverse complement.
TGATTTTAAGTTTCAGAAAAATGAAATTTATTTCTAAGGCTTTGAATTTATTTTATTAAAGACTTAGGCTTCCTTTGAATACATTTTATTACTGACTTAAATCAGATCATAAATCATTTTTGGCAATATTTTTTATATTTTGATACCAAACAAGTCCCATATTACTTTTTCATGTAAAAACAATACTAAAAAAATTTTATGCTAAAAAGTCATTTTACAAAGCAGTCCCAAATAATGGCTAAATTTCTGCTAAAAAATTGCAAATTAATTTTATTAAATAAATTCTTGTAAGATTTCTTATTTTGCAAAGATGTAAAAAAGTAATAGAAATGCAATATGAAAACTTATGCAATTGCCCGCTTGAATTAGGAGTTTTTATTTATTTATCCGAATAGTTTTTAATGACGACCACCCATAATATTCCGGTCAGTTTAATTTGACCAGCTGAAATAGGCTGAGGAAAGTCATTCAGATTTTAACAAAGATTGATGCTTTGAATTATGATCTTATTTTTCAGAAAAAAAAAATTAATTTGAAGGTTTTGAATTGATTTTATTAAAGACACTTCTATTAAAGAAATTATTTTTAAACAATTTTAATATTTAAAATATAAAGACAAAAAATAATTAATAATAAAAATGAAAAATATTGAAACTATTGAAATAATTAAAATGAATGCTTCATTGACCATTTTAGGTCAAAGTAAACCGCTTTTAAGACCAACCATTTCAATTGAATGCCCAACCATAACTCGGTAGCATTGGACCATTGCAATCTTTTTACAGCTATACCAACTTTGATGGTTGAATTTTATCAAATTTCTTATCAGTATAGATGATACTTCATCATAAAATTATTTTGATCGGGCATGAATCTCGAGGCAAAAACTAACTCGGAAATTTCAAAAATTAAATCCGGGAGCACCTGAACTCCGATTTCAGCGAGCTTACAATCAAACTGAGCGTCTCAGAAATGCGAACCCAACGACACCAAATTCAACTCAATCCGAGCCCAAATGAGCCCAAATCGAGCGCCCGAAGTGCTGTTGGAAAGTTCGTGTCACAATTTGAGTTACCAAATAGTCTCCGATTTTAACGAGCTTATACTCGAATCGAGCGGCTCGAAGAGACAAATCCAACGAGCCCAAGATCCTCTTATTTCGACTTCACTAATACCTTCAAATGTCCAACAAACGGTGCACGATCGAAGGGTTCAATATCGGCCGTCCATTTGACCACTCCCTATTCGCCCCTGATCTCACGCCTATTTACGAGCTATGCCACTCTAGAAAATCTATAAATAGAGCCCTCATATCTCATGAGAACGGGACGGAAGCCAAGAGAAGCAAGAAAGAGAAGAGAAGAAGAAGAGAAGAAGGAGGAGAATCAGCTCCTCCTCGACCACCGCCTGAGTTCGTCCTGCCACCCGAACACGTCGGGATTCTACGTGATGTTCGGGAGAACGCAGGAATTCTACCCAACTTCCACGGGATGCTGAAATTCTTTCCAATTAATGACAAAGTTCCCTCCTGACGCCGAGACTTCGCCCAAGTGATTCCGGAATTCTCCTCGGCCACCAACAGACGTCGAACTTCTACCCGACGTTGGACCTTCACTCTTCGCCAAGTTTCTACGCGACGCCAGACTTCTACCGGTTATCGGATTTTGGCTGGACGTATATTCGAAGATGGATTTCTTTCCATTATTGGACTTCTACTTGACGCCGTTCTTCTGACCTTCATCGTCAAACACAGTCCTTCCAACCTCCGTCGCAAAACAACGGTCCTTCTGACATCCGTCGCTAGCCGACTACGATCCTCCTGACTTATGTCGCCTGTCGACTACAGTCCTTCTGACCTACGTCGCCCACCGACAACAGTCCTTCTGACCTCCGTCGCCCACCGACTATGGTCCTCCTGACTTATGTTTCCTGCAGACTACGGTCTTTCCGACCTACATCGCCAGACAACGGTCGTCCAGACCCCAGGTCTCCTGCAGATTACAGTCCTTCGGACCTCCATCACCTACAATGGCTCTTCCAACTAAACAAATATGTTGTGGGTCTCCGAAAGGATTCTGCTCGTGTGGTTC
>NW_021319355.1:0-4410 GCF_001605985.2 Dendrobium catenatum | reverse complement strand
GCAGATATTTTCATTATTTCATTCCGTTCATGCCTTCTGTGACCTGTCTAGGGTTTCTTTTCTCTCTTTCTCTTTGCCTCTCCATTGCTGGAGCTCGTCGTCCTCTCATACGTTTCGATTCCGACGTTCTCTGATTTATTTGTATCTCGTTTCTATTACTATTTTTTGATATCTTTGAAGATAAAGGTGTTCAGATTTTTGGTTCTTCACTTATTCTCTATTTCTTTGCTAAGGTGTTAAGATTTTTAGAAGATGAATGCGTTCCATGATGTGTTTGTACTTTGTATCTCATTTCTATTATCTGTTAGGTTATTCTCGACTAGGGTTTTAATTTTCTTTTATTAATGGTTATTTTGTGCGAATATTGTTCGTTGGGGTGTTTAAAATGTTGTTGTTGTTGTTTGATTTGTCTCTACTTAGCCCGGTTTGAACCTTTGCAGATTTCAGAAACATTGATGCAGTTAGGGCATCATGTGTTTTTCTATTTTTCTTTTGGTTATTGTTTGGTTTGTTGGTTATTGACTCATTGATTGGTTAGGGCATCATAATTTTTTTCATTTTGCTACAGTTTCCCCTTCTAGATGTTCAAGTGTTGAATGAAAATATTTTTTTATATTTTTACTATTTTAGTTCACTTCATATCAGAAATTTCCAAATTTACTGTCTTTTTGTTCCAATTTGACATGCAAGAAATGAAGAAATATTTAAATATTCACATTGTGATGTCTTCTAATATTTTTGATAGATGGTGGGCTCTAATACCATTCCTGATAATGCTTGTTTTGATGAAAATGAAGAAGTTGCGCCATCTAAAAATGTGGTTGAGCCATGTAACATTGAATCTAATGAGGGAGGTAAAGTTGCTAAGAAGCGGAGAAGAATGACTTCGGTTGTTTGGGGTTACTTTGAGATGTTGCCTAAGCCAAAAGATGGTAAGCCAAGGTGCAAATGCAAGAAATGTGGTGTGACATATTTCTGTGATAGTAAAAATGGCACTGCTAACCTAAGACGTCACTTGGAAAATTGTAAAAAAAGAAATATGAATGATATTGGACAATTCATTTTACAAACAAACTCTAAATCATCCATTTCTATGATTGATAGTAAGTTTGATCAATCAGAATTTCATGACCTACTTATTAAATGTGTCATTATGCATGACTTGCCCTTCTAGTGTGTTAAGTGGGTTGAAGTGCGAGCTCTTCTAATGTATCTTTGTCGGGACTTGCAGTTGTTTTCTAGAAACACTGCACGAAGTGATTGTAAGAAATTATTTAGTAAAAAGAAGTGTAATATACGTTTATAGTTAGCAAAATTGAGAAGTAGGGTGTGCTTAACATCGAACCTTTGGACTTCTATTAACACAGATGGATTTATTTGTTTGACAATGCATTTTATAGATAATGATTGGCATTTGCAAAAAAAGATTATCAGCTTTGGTTTCATGCCACCCCCTCATGATGGCATTGCATTGTTTGAAAAGTTAGTCTCTTATTATGGAGTGGAATATTGATACCAAACTTTTTAGCATTACTTTGGATAATGCTTCAGCAAACAATACCTCGATTGAATATCTAAGAAATCATTTATATTTACGTGGTGCTTTGCTTTGTGATGGTAAGTTCTTTCATACTTGTTGTACCGCACATATTGTTAATCTCATAGTTCAAGATGGTTTGAAGGAGTTTGATGCTTCAATAATTAAAATTCGGGAGAGTATTAAGTATGTAAAAGGCTCTCAAACGAGGAAGTAAAAGTTTCTTGATTGTACCAAATAGAGCAGTCTAGATGGAAAGAGAGGCTTGCGACAAGATGTTCCAACTAGATGGAACTCCACTTTTATCATGCTAGATAGAGCTATCTACTATCCGTGAGCTTTTCAACAATTAGAATTGGGTGATTCAAATTATAGGAATTGCCCAAGTAGTGTTGAGTAGGAGAAAGTTGAATCTATTTGCAAGTTCTTGGCTCCTTTCTACAAGATAATATGTATTATATCTGGATCAAAGTACCCAACTGCAAATTTATATTTTCCTTGCGTTTCTACAGCTTATGCATCATTGAAACATGAACTCTTAAGTGGACATGAATACATCAAAAGAATGGTAGCATGAATGATAGTCAAATTTGAGAAATATTGGTCTACATTTTTTGTTATACTGGCTATAGCTGTCATTTTAGATCCACGATACAAATTTGCTTTTGTTGAATGGTGTTATAGAAGAATATATGTAGGTGATTACCAACATGAAGTAATAAATGTTAAAGAGAAGTTACTCTCTTTATTTACAAACTATAGTTCAAATGCTAATGATTTAACAGAACAACATGCACGTGCATCCCAATTGGTTAAAGTTGGTACATCAATAAGTACATCAACAACTATAGTTAAGTCACAATTTCTCCAGGTATTACATTAAGAACTAGTTATATATTTATCTTCATTAAAACCTAAAGGTACTTGTTTTGTTTTATAAATTTTATATCTTCACACACTAGATTTTGAGTCTTTTCAAGAGGAATTTGTTATGCCTAGGAAATCTGAGTTAGAAATTTATTTGGATGAGCCAAATCTAGACACAAAGATTGATTTATATATCTTGTATTTCTGAAAAGGCAACCAGTATAGATTTCCTGCTATATTTGCTATGGCTCGTGACATTTTGTGCATTCCTATAAGTACAGTGGCATCAAAAAGTGCTTTCAGTAATAGTGGTAGAATACTAGATTAATATCGAAGTTCACTAAAGCGTGATATTGTTGAGGCACTTGTCTGTGCAAAGGATTGGTTGTATGCAGAATAGAGTGCTTTATTCTTCAACCTTCTTCTATTTTTTTTTTTCACATTTACTGGTAGAGCTCAAATTCCTATTTTTTTTTTTGTTGCAGTAGTTTAGGACACAGAACTAGATGTTGTTACGGATGATATTCTTGATTTACATGTCACTCAAATTGATGCATAACCGACTAAAAGTTCAGTTATTAGATGATTCATTTTAGTTGGACCTGTGTTTAACATACTTTTTTCCTGACTTTTTTTATTTGGACTTCTGGTTGCTATTTAATTTAGATATCCTATTAAGTGTTATGTGTGAAGTTAGAACTGGAATGTTGGACATTTGGTTGCTGAAATGCTGCATAGTGAAGTTGTTATTTGGTTGCTGAAACAATATTTGGTTGATGTTTAATTTAGATATCCTGTTAATTGTTATGTGTGAAGTTAGAATTGGTGTGTTGGACACTTGGTTGCTGAAATGCTGCATAATGAATCTGTTGTTTGGTTGGTGAAACAACATTTGGTTGCTGAAATAATATTTGGTTGCTATTTTATTTCAGCTGCATAGTGAAGTTACTGGCAAATAAAAACTGTTATGTATTTCAGCTTTTCGGTTGCTGAAATGTTGACTTACTATTTTTTGTTTTCTGAAGTTGATTTACAAATTACTAGCTGCTATTTTATTTACAAATTCTTCTATTCGTGATGGTAGCTGCTTTTTTTTGTTTTCTTTTGATGTTTGAATGGAAGTGAAATGAATTGAGGCTTTTCATATAAAGCCATTACTAGCTGGTGCTTTCTGTTTGTATTTCGGTTCTGGTTGTTGTTTGCCTGTTTAGCTACTGCTTTCTATTTCCTGAAATTCAAATGAAGAATTGAGGAGCTGGGAGTCGTATAAGTGATGAAGCGATGATGATTAACCTTCTAAAATGAAAGTGGGTGTTGGACGCTGGGAGTCGTATAAGTGAAAGTTCTTATGTGCTATTCCAATTTACAACTAGGTGACATTTATATTATCTTAGAAATTAGAAAGACTGAAAGAGCATATTAGCACAATAACTGAATAGAAAAGATATTAAGTTAATATAAATTGTCACCTTGGATGGTATGCTAATAACTTGATATTGATTAAACTTACATCTTACATTGCAATGACCTCATTATGAAATTAATGATTTGGAGGGTTTAATCTGAGCAGAGCAATATATTATTATTACATAATACATATTATAGTTTGCAACCTATATATTTTATTTTATTGCAGGTCATTGCAGATTTGAAGTTGTTATTTCGAGGAGCATTTCAATATTTCTCTTATTCTCAAATTTAGATAATTAGATTTTTTGTAAACTATTTTTGTAATATATAAATTGAATTGAGCCATTGAGGTTGAAAACTTGTAATTGAAAGGATAAAATGATCAATTGAGTTGTAACTTTTAAGAAATTTGAGATAATTGTAAATGAGTTGAGTTTGTATTTTATTTATTTAATTAAAAATTTTACTTATTGTTTAACTATTTTTATTCTTAAAATTTACATTTGTTGTTTTGCTGAAATTAGAATAAAGTTCACTGTACATAGTGCTTATCGGGTTGGTCGGGTTGACCCGAACCCGAGACAGGTCGGTTTCGA
>NW_021319354.1:609203-618790 GCF_001605985.2 Dendrobium catenatum | reverse complement strand
CATAGTACTTGTGTACACACCACTTCCTACTGAATATATTCTGCCTCGGCTGTGGAAAGTGACTTACTGAGTTTTGCTTCCTACTGGACAAGAAAACTAATGTTGTTTCGATGATTGGCAGGTATCAGAGGTTGCTTTTCTATCTATCCTACATCCTGTTAAGTCAGGGGCTGGATACCCTAGGATTTCAAAGGAAGTGTTGATGTTGGGATACCAAATTCCTAAGTTGGGTGCTCTAGAATTCTTTTGACAGCAGTTAAGTGAGACTTTTAGGACGGCTTGGAAAACTTGCACATGCATACACGAAACAATATGCGATCTATTGCAGTCAGCGTAAAGAGGGATCATCTTCCTCTATATTTTTCTGATCTACTGATCTTCACTAAGATCCTTATCTAATGGATTGTCGAACTCATTGGCTGTTCTTAGGTTTTTGCACTATCCATTTCATATTTCTTTAAAATTCCTTAATATACTTTGATTGCGTAAGAAAAGTTCCATTATCCTTATTTACACTAAAGCAAGAAAAGTAATAAGTTCCTCCCATCATGCTATTTCAAACTCATTACTCATTGTTTTTGAAAGATTCATCGCATAAGGGTTTTTATCTGAAGATCCAAAACAAGATTCGTCCACATATATTTGAACAATGGAATTTCTTCTTTGACCTTTTATAAAAGAGATGTAGTATCTACCACTACCCTTTTTAAAATCCTCTATCCAAATAATGAGCTAAGTCTTCGACCATGCTCTGTGCTTGCTTTAATCTTATAGTGCTTTCTTTAATTTAAATACATGATTTGAAATGTGAACTATTTCAAAATCCGGGGGCTTGCTTTTTTAATTACCGCGTTCAGACAAGCACTCGTTACATCCATTTTGATAAACTTAAGTTTCTTGAGGCAGCAAAAGCTAAGAGCACTCTTATGCTTCGTCAGTCTAGCAACCGGGGCAAGGTTTCTCAAATGGTCTTATCCCTCAATTTGGTATGTACCCCTTAGCTACAGTCGTGCTTTATTCCTTATTATTGTTCCTGAATCTCATTCACCTTATTCTGGAAGACCCATTTTGTTCCATACACTGTGTTCTTTAGGTCTCTTGACTAACTCCCAAACATCATTCCTGGTGAATTGGTTCAGCTCTTCTTGCATTGCTAGAATCCAAATTTCATCTCCTAAGGGCTTAGATCTAGACTTGATAGGATTCTATCGTAGAGATGAATTGCTGAAGTGGACCTAACCTCCTTCCTAAGTCCATGCCTAGTTTCATCACCTTCTGAAGGATCTCCTAAAATTAACTTCTTTAGATGACTAGGAAGATATCTCCATTCGGTTAGGCCAAAATCTTCTGAGGTTCGACCCTTTCTCCAAGGTCATAGTCTCTGACTCCTTGATTGCCCTCTATTTTCATATCTTCAATTTTAGATTCTGAGCGCGCTTATCTGATTCCAATACCATAGGTGGATCTTTTCTACTACAAGCGTTCTCTATTTTAAAATTCTATAGCCTTTACCTACAGAATACCTCCTAGAAGACACCCTCATCAGACTTGGGATCAAATTTCCGAAGGGATGTTCTACCATTATTTAGGATAAGAACTTACACCCATCTAGGTAGACATGTAAATGTGAAAAGGTTGGTGTGCCTACCCTTAAGGGTTCATATGGAGTTTATTCAGCTTCGATCTAATGTTACTCTATTCAAAATTAAACAGGCTGTGATTTGACTACTTCTGCCCAAAAGTATCTAAGAAGGGTATACTTCCGCTAACATATCCTCAGCAGTTTCTACAAAAGTCATATTCTTCCTTTTATGCTATGCCATTCTGGTTGGTGGTGTTTAGGAGCTGGAAAAATTGTGTTCTATCCTATCTCTTGACAGAATTGACTTCAAAACCTATCATTTTGGAACTCTCCACCAATGATCGCTATGGATGTGATATTCACAACCTAATTTTCGTTGAGATCCATGTGAGAGGAATACTTTAAATTCCTCAAAAGATCATTTTGCTGTTGCTAAGAGATCTATACCCAAGTAAATCTAGTGAAGTCATCTAAATCACAATCCATAATCTGTCCACCTAGACGGTTAGTTAACTAACGGGTCCCAAAAAATAAAAAAGGGTCCCCCCATGGTTTTTGTAAGAATTTCTAGTGTGTCCTAGAGTGACACATCTCTAATGAGTGAAAAGGATGATTTGACTTATTTCCTAGTTGACAAGCATCCATAAGTGATCCTTTGCCAAAAAAAAAAAAAGTCTAACTTAGGTACACCTCAACTAAGTTTTTCGGAGTGATGTTTCTAAGAGTTTCATACTCAGCATGGCATAGTCTCCTATGCCATGGCACGAGACATCAACTATTATGGTTCAAGCATAATGAATTTTGACTTCAATGCCAATCCAAGTCTTAACATGTAAATATTGTTCATTCGTTATTCCTTCTAAAACTTAGTTTATCAAATAAGCTAATTCAGGCATTTATCAGATAAAAAATTTAATGTCAAAACTTTGTCACACAATTGACTTAATGCATACAGTAAGTTATGCTTTAAACATCAACTAATAAAACATTTTTATCAATTAAAAAGATTCTATAGCATTACCAACAGTACCTGAGTCTATCACGCATCCTGTAGTTTGTCTCCCACGTTACTTGCCTCCAGTTTTGGTCTCCTCAATAGGCATTGAACTTCTTCATATCTCAGCATGATGTCGCAGCAGCCCTATCCAGAGTACCACATGCTCTCCTAGGTCTTTTGTGAGAGATCCCTACAATTTCATTCAAAGATAGATTGGGACAAGTGAGTTTGGGTTCCTCCTTATGCTGCATTGAATGAGATAGTATGGATGCTATGCTGTGCATGAATGCAGTGTAGGTCTCCATACTAAGTGGGTCCTACGGGAATTGTGCATGTGGGGTATGTGACCTAACATGCACAAGAGAAGCACCTGAACACCAGGAAATGGTTTACTAATCTATTGTGGGTTGGTGGTGCCTCTTTCTAAGTTTCTGCATGCATACTGTATTGGGGTTTTTTTTTTTCCTTAGGGATTGGGGGTCCTACTGTGAATGATGACAATTTCATTTTCTAGTTTTTTTTATTTTCTCACTATAAGTTTTATTTTGAGCTGTCATGTCCATTACAAACTTCATCCATAGCAAGTGCTCACTATATCTACTTCTAATGCAAGTGCCGTTAGTATTTTCAAACTCTAATCTAGTTCAGTATGCGATGTTTTCAAGATTCATGGCTCATTAGTTCAATTGTGCTTCTATTAATGTATCATTACTCACAAGAAGTCAAAACATGTGATCTTTATCTAAATCAGAATTTTCTTTAACTAGTTAGGCATGACTCAATTTGTATAAGAACTAATTTCAATGTTTAAGTTTTGCATGCATTTTTTTCAGTTTCCTATACGAGTCATGAAATTCTCAGAAATAAGCATAACTTCATTCATATGAGGAGTTGAACATACCTCATCCTGATCCAATTGATCAAGGTTATCAATTAGCCATAAGACACAAATTTTGTACCTCCTCCTACTGCTTCCTTCTGTTATTCCGACGGCAGAGTAGCCCCAAAAAGCTTTCAGTGTCTTTGTCTTTCCTTTTCTTTGTATTGTTAGCTTTGTCATCTCCTTTTCCTTGGCTGGTTTGATCTTCAGAATTTGCGGCAATCTGCTCGAAAGGTGACCTGGCTTCCTGCACTCAAAACCAATTTGTATCAATGAAATCTTATGACCTTAAGCTCTTACCTTTATTCCAAGCTGTTCTGATGACGCTTCTATTATGCTCTTCAGGGAATTTTTGAACTGTCGGGTCTCAGTGTTATCGCATCATCTTCCTCCCCTACAGAGCTTTCACTTTCTGAGTTGCTAGCTTTTTAACGCCACGTCCGCTCCTTTTTTTTTCACCTGCATCACTTTGCCGTTGCTCACTCCTTTGCTCGTATGCAATGAGTGACCAAGAGGTTATCAATAGAAATTAAATTATTAAGATCTTTGGACTCGTGATAGCAGTTATCTTGCATATAGGAACTAGAGTAGCATCTTAAGAATTTTATTCACTTCTCAGAATTTTGAAATTTCTCCTACCTAATGCATGCAAGGATGTCACGATTTGGGTGAACCTATAATTGTATAGAATTGTTTCGCTAGGTGGTCATACGAAATAACTTCATAATCATGCAGTAGAATGTTAAGCCATAGACTGTTTCACTTCGTTTGTTCCTTCGTATTGTAATGCACAGTCATATCCCAAATCTCCTTACCAAAAGCACAAGAATTAGATCTCTCATATTAGTCTCAGATTTTAATGCACAAAAAAGCCAGTTTAAGCACTTAGCATTACAGTTTGGGTAATTCCCTATCCTCATTGCTCCATTCAATAAAATGGTACAGGAGTTTCAAACCTAATATTTTTTAAAACGGTGGCAAACATACCCCATCATTTACTACATCCACATGCGGTAATCTATAGATTGCAAAAATGTATCATTCTAATTTTTCCAAAAAATCAAACAGAATGTTTATCAAAAAGTGAGTGGACGTTGTTATTGATAACCCTCGTGCAGTGTGACGATACACAAAATTTGACCATATCGTTTTTTCAAGGTTTTCTAAAACCCCTATTTTTTTAAAAACAAGGCTCTGGATACCAATTTAATTACTAAACAACAGAGGGGGGTGGAATTGCTTAAAACTTTTTTCTTAATAAAAGTAACCCATAAACAAGAGTTCTAATTTTTGTTGTTTTAAATTTTATAACAAAATTTAAGCATTTTTCTTCCACAAAATTTCACTGCAATAGATATGAGAAAATTAAAGCAAGTAAAACGTAAATGAACGATAAGAAAAACACACCAAGAATTTTATAGTGGTTTGGTCAAGATATGAACTACTCCACTCCCCGGAAGTCCTCCACTCCGGGATTTTCACTATCAAAATAGTTCTCCTGGTTGCCCCCCTTGGCAAGGCGGAAAGCCTTTACAAACTCCGTTTCACCAACCCGGCGTAGGCGGAGTGCCAAACTCTATTTTCGCCCTCGTGGCTGACGGCAAGAGAACCTTCTCGTTTTTCTCCCTCCTGGAAGAGCAGAGAACCTCGAGGTAACGGATTATAGACGGCCTTCCCTTGGAAGATCCTCCTTCAATCCTTCTTGGGCACACAGGAGCGAGCAAGATGCAGCGCAGCTTGGACAAACCGTGTGATCTCTCTTCCAACCCTTCTCCCTCACGAAACGCTCACCTCTTCCTTCCTCTCTCAACCCTCAAGAACTTGTCTTAGAGTTTTCTCCCTTGGAATCCCTCTTCTAACCACGTTCAACCTCCTCTGTAAATCTTAATGAAAGGACTTGATGACATGTAAAAATGGGGATCCAAAACCTCTTGATTTCAAAAGTAGCGTTACTGTTGTACAGTACGAATTCCAATCGTACAGTATGATATGTATAAACAGACGTCGTCCTGGTACGAAGATGTATGAATAGTCAAAAACAATTTCATACTGTAGATATAATATCGTATGGTACGATCCACAAAACACTATCGTACAGGACGATTGGTTGACATCAGATTGTCGTCTCGGTGTGTCATCGTATGGCGATACTATCGTACAGTTACGATTGTGAACGAAAACAAAGAGGATCATCCAGGACGATATTTGGGACGATCAAACTTCATCTCTGTTTCATCATATGGTACGATCAAATTCGTACAGTACGATGTTCAAAAGTTAATAGGCCTGGGATTTCATTGCATTATTACGGATAATTTAAGTAAGTATTAAAATAGATCTACGTACGAACATTTTCGTACAGTTCGAACGGCACAAAATCACTTTACTCAAATAAACTTACGGGTTAGGTTTTGTGATCTGAAATACTATACAGTACGCATCATTCACAGACTCGTACACATAGGCTCTGATCGTACGGTACGAATTAAAATCTACAAAGTACGATCCTCCAGAGAAGAATTCTATGACATTTTGCTTTTAAAAAATAAACCTCCCCCTGTGTTTGCATGGTTGCTCTTACTCTATGCATTTTGTGGCCAGACTCAATAAAATAAATAGAAAAATATAATGTTTGACTCATACTCCTAATCTACCCTTCTTGAGTCTTCTTTCAATCCTAGTTCACTTGTAATCTTCCTGTGAAAGTGTTTACTCGAGGAAAATAGCAATAAAATAGTATTCAATGAAAATTGTTCCAAAAACCTCATTATTTGGCTCATCAAATCTCAAACTCGGGGTCATGGGTTGCAACACTCTTCAGCTTCAGTCACAAAGGAGTCAGATGCAGAATCTGCCTAGAATGCCTTTTAAAACCACTTCATCATGAACTTGGGTTTATCCTCACCCTTCTCCTTGCTTGAGTGATCCTTAAGTGTAGGACAATCAGCTTTGATATGCCTAGGCTTCCAACATTTAAAACAAATGACATTAAAAGAACTTTTAAAAATTTTACTACTCTTTCCTTTGTTCTATTTCTGATGGTACTGGAGATTCTTCTTTAGAAAGCTTTTGAACTGCTTAGTGATTAAAGTAAAGTCATCACTTTCAGACCCCAAAAGAACTAGTATCTGGATCATTAACCTTAAGTGACGTAGTTTTCTCCTTCTTTTTCTCACCTACATTAAGTTATTTTGATTCACCCCTTGCTCGTAAGCAATGAGTGATCCAAGTAAGTTATCAACAGAATAAGTATTTAATTCATTAGATTCAGTAATACCAGTTATCTTTGGATCAAATGAAGAAGGCAAGCATTTCAAAATTTTGTTGACTCTTTCATAGTTAGTTAGCTCTCTTCCTAAGGCATGCAATGAGGTGATAATTTGATTAAACCTATTATACATTTCAAAAATTGATTTAGTAGGTTTCATATGAAAAAGTTTATAGTTATGCAATAAAATATTCAACCTAAATTACTTAACTTCATTGGTTCCTTCATAAGTAATACACAATCTATCCTAAATTTTTTTACCAGTATCACAAGTTAAAATACGCATATAATCTTCCGATTTCAAAGAATAGAAAAAATAATTCATGCATTTTTCTTTCAGTTGAGCTAAATCCCTATCATCAAAAGTATATTTAGTAAAAGGAAGTTCAGTTTTAATGCCATTAATTTCACGAGTTGGTGGTGAATATCCATCCTTAACAAGCATCCACATGTGATAGTCAAACAATTATAAAAAAATAGATATACGAGTTTTACAAAAATAAAAAGGAATATTATCAAACAAAGGTAATCGAGATATTGATTACTCTTCCGCAGTATTACGATTACCAAAGTTAGTCATTAATTAAAATTTAAAAGTTTTCAAAAAAACTTGATTTTATGAATCTCGCTCTAATACCACTTGATAGTTCGTTAGGGATGTTAAGCCCATATAAATTAGTCCCATGACTAACTAAGAGGGGGGTCAATTTGTATTTAAAATTTTCTCCAAACAAAATCACAAACAAAACTAAATAATCATCACAAAAATTAAAGTGCGAAAACTAAATATGGAAGAATAATAAGAAAGAACGCACCATATTTTATAGTGGTTTGGTCAACTTAACCTACGTCCACTCCCTAGAGCCTCTCCTCTGGGTATTGCAATAAACTTAGTGTCTCTCCTTTTTCCCCCATATCAAGGCGGAGAAGCCTATACAAAAACTCTTTTCCACTGACCCAGGTGAGGTAGAGAACCCAACTCCTTTAGCTTCCACCTGAAGTAGGTAGAGAACCCAACTCATTTTGCTTCCTCCTGAAGCAGGAAGAGAACCTCGATCAGTTGCATATATAGATCTCTCTAGAACCTTTAAGGAATCATGGACGATGACCGAAGAAGATGACTCAGATCCTTGCTTGGAGCAACCTTTATGAAACCCCTCACAAACTCCCCCTCAAAAGATCCTCTCTCTCTCTCTCCCTTGCTCTCCCTCTCCTCTTGAATCCCTCAGGTCAAGATAGTAGCAAAAGATTTTTTTCTTGGGAAAACATGAGATCATTTAAATAAGGGCTTCAAATTTTCCCTAATTTACAACAAATCATCATCACATATCATCCAGGATGATCGACTGATCGTCCTGTATGATTAATTCAAATCATTGAATACCATCCAGACCATCACCCTAGATGGATGTCTGGACGATGAAAAAGTACATTGATCATCCCAGATGATATCATGATTGTTCGGGCTGATTAGTACAAAATGCCACATATTTTTTAGACCATCACCCTGGATGGATGTCTAGACGATAAAAAAATAACTTGATCGTCAGGCTAATTTCAGGATTGTACGGGAAGATTAGTACAAAACATCATATATCAACCATAACAACGCCTTGGATGGAGCTAGCCCGATTATGGATCGTCCAGGAAGAACTAAGGTTTATTTAACTGAACGTTTGGTCGATCCTACGATTGTCCAAGATGATAGGATCGAGCAATCAACCTTTAATTTATTTCCTTAATTACTAAACTAATTTAGGCATAATTGTAGTGCTTCATCCAGGATGATGTCCAGAAATAAAACATGCCTAAAAGGTTATGGCAGCTGATACTTTCTGATTTGATCCTATCATCCTGAATGATGATAATATTATCCAGGATGATTTGCTTAATTGTGGATGTATTAACCAGGATGTCCTAATTAGGATTTCTATTTTTAACTGATTGTCCAGGATGATTTGGGATTGTCCCGAATTATATGATCAAAGACAAAAACTCTAAAATAGTCAGAATTTTTCCCACAAGTGTGTGTGTGCAAGGTTACTTAGCATTAGGACCCACATTATTTTAATAGACTCGAGAAAAGGTAAAAAACACTTGACGAACATTACAAGCTGACTTAGTCCTAATCTATCCAATCTTGAGCTAGTTTGATTTGCAATTTGATCTTGTGGACCTAAAATGTTAGTGGGCAAGGAAGTCGTAGAGAAACAGAAGTAACAGAAATATTTGCTATCATCAAAATTATAATTCCTGAAATCAGATTCGTAACAAATCTATCATCATGTCAAGCATATCATCATCAAGTAACTATCAAAAACCTATAATTTCATTTACATTATGCTTAAAGTAATTGATATCACTCTTATTATTATATTATTTTATCATCATAGTATTATATTTAGTTTAGACACTTACAACTTAATGTTTCATTGACTTTATTATAAATAAATGTAGTTTAGTTAATTCATTCATATTGAGCTTTACAGTATTGGATTCACATATTAAGTTTAATAATTAACTTACACAATAAAAAGAAGGGGATCCATAGTGGAGGCCTAAGGGACATTGGCCCCCACTAGCACACCAAATTCATCCATCCAATTTAGGTTATAATACATGCATAAAAAATGCATCCAAAACTAATGACATAACATGACATGTATAATTCAACTCATATTCCACCTTTGCTCTTTGTGTGTCTTCCCATATTTTTTTCTTGCCAACTATGATCCTTATTATTGGAGCCTACAATCTTTCTCCGACAGAGCCTCAATCTTCCTCCACAATCTGCAGTCACCCACTTGAACGTCAAAAGCCTTGTAAGTCATAGCCTCGCATGCCTCTCTCTCTCTCTCTC